>NC_068928.1:35625000-35707500 GCF_023091745.1 Budorcas taxicolor | reverse complement strand
CTCCACCAAGCTTTGGAAAAGAATGACGCTTCAGAGACTTTGTATGAAATAATGCTGTGGGGACAGCACTCTTGGCTCAACTAGATGGAGATAGATGGATTCTCAATTTGTGAGAATTAATGTAAGATGGGAAAACAGTCTAACACAAAGTCAGCCACCTCCCAAGCACTGCTTTGTGTAGTTTGACAAGATATGGTTATAGAATAAAGGTCATAAAGTGATAGTTTACCAGTTTCTATTACTGAGTATTAAGAAAAACAGAAAACAGAAGAAATTTATTTAAGTATTAAGGTACTTAGTCATTAAGGTGTTAAATCGGGTATTAAAATGCCAAGTTTGTTCTCTTCTGCCTCACGTAGAATCGTTCGCTAATTTATTTTAATGAAGTACAGTAAATGAGTTTATGAAGTCTTCATCATCTTCATCTGTATGGATCACTAATGAACTTAATACGAAATTTGAAGGGGAGGCCTGGTCGCTTGAGGGGTCTGTGACTAAAGGTTTTGGAGATCTAGAAATTGAGTCACATTCAACACCCAAAATTAATTAGGCTCAAGGAAGTTATTCTTACTAACCAAATTCACAAGAATCCCATGTAGTGGTCATGTGCTTGTTTACATTGAGAAATACACATTTCTCTGGTGCAAACCAAAAAGTTGTCAGTTGCTTCATGCGTATTTCTCTTTGAAAAGCCTTCAGGGGGAGCCGATTTTTACTAACCAGAAGATTACTTGGTAAGACTGCAAGCAGCAGTCAGTTCTTAAAATTTTTTTTATTTTGGAAAATTTAAGATGCAGAAGTAGGACAGTGTAGTTAACTGATTAAAGTTCATCACCATAAGATTCAGTGACCATTCTTACTCTGTGTGTGTGTCCCCTGTCCCTGTTATTTTCAGGCAAGTCTCAGACATACGTAATTTACAAATGTTTCTGCATGTATCACTAAAAGACATAAATTTTACTGATTTAAATAAATTGGATAAACTTGAGTTCATACTGGTCTGGTGGGAGCCTGGTAATTGAGCCTGGTAATTGCTGTTCTGGCATCCTCCTTTTTGCAGGGTAGTGACACTCGTCTTCACCCTTTTTGTTAAGACATCTTTTCTTCAAACAGATCATAATACAATAATTTTTCAAGTTGTATTAAAACATCTTTCTTGCCTTCTTGAGCTAATTTTGTTACCCAGCCTAGAGACACCTTCTTTCCTTATATAACATTATTTACCTGCAGGTGATCTGTCTGGTTTCTTCAATATAGTGTTACAGCCATATTTCTAAGGTGTGAGAATACTTTGACCACATGTGGGTTGGGTTCAGTCACTTGATTAGAAATTTTTAGAGATGTTAAAACTGAACAATTTAGGATGGAAGTGTTTTTAACTGTGTCTGTTCTGTGCTTTCAAAAATGTGTTGTAGATGAGCTGTGTGAGTATTTTTTAAATGTGCATAAAATGAAAAATACTTGAACTTGTGTATATTTTCTGTGGGGTGGGACTTCCCGCAGGGTTGTTTTTCAGGTTTGAGTTTGGACTGATTTTTAGTTTATGAAAAAATCCCCGGGTGACTGCTTTTTAAGAATTTTGTATGACAGACTTGTGTATGGTTTGGAAAAACAACAGAAGTGTTTTGTGATATGTCTCTTCTGCTCCTGTTCTTCCTGTCCAGGAGCTACTAGTGTTAATTATTTTTCCAAGTGGTTTTTGTGGGGAGGTGGGTGGTGGGGGATGTAATCATTTATATGTATGAATCTCTTAAAATATATCATAGTACAGCAGATTTTTTGAATCTTGCTCTTTTCACCCAGTGTATTTAGAAACATTTGGGATATAGGAGATAGCAATTTTAAGTTAAAAAATGTAGTTTCAAAAGTCCATTTCAGTAAAAGAAGTAAATGTATTTTTCATTGTATTAGATTTTTTAATTTCCTAATTTAAAAATGCAGTTTGAGTTTCATAGTTGATCTGTTTCTTCCCCTTGGCCACCCCAAATAGATCAGTTGTCATTAGCTTTAAAAATGTTCAGGAACAACAGCTTCAGAAAACAGTTGGATCCAACTGTGCTGTGACTTCTGGCTGTTCCATCCCTAGATACACACCCTAGAGAAACGTGTGCATGCGTGTCATAGCAGCATCACTTGTAATAGGAGGAAAGGAGGCAAAGACAAATTGGAAAGACTTTAATGTCCAACAGACCAGGGGACCAATATGTGGTATATTCCTGTAGTGGGATTCCAAGAAGGCAGACTGCACTACAGCCGCACATGAACGTGGATGAGTCTCTGGTCAAAAAAGCAAATTGCGGAAGAATAATCCAGTTCCTTTTCTGTGAAAGTCAAAACCAGTCCATAAATACATGGTAAATGGAAAGCAAGGAAATGATCTAACACAATTCAGTGTATTGGAGGGAGATCCTGAAGGGCAAGAGGATCCTTCAGAAGAACTGGTGGTGATTGTTGAAGCTGGGTGGGTGGTTTCTTTTTTAAACTGTATGTGTATGTGCTTTTGTATGTATATTTCTTAATAAAATTTAAATTTTAAAAAATGGGAAAAGGTCTTGATGTAGGTAGTAAGTAGTAAAATAGATACATAAACAGTGTATTTCATGGAATTAAAGTGATAGGTTTAGAGTATTGTTTCTCGAGTTCCAGACTTAGGGTTTTAATTGTAGTCTTTAAAGCTAGAGACAGGGCCTCCATGTATGTTTTCTTTGTGATACATTATTTTTATCTTGAAGTAATTTTCATTTGGGTGTCTGCCAGGAAACTAATTCTGTTTCTGTATAATCAGCTTCCAAAGAAGCGTTTTCTCCTAGATTTATACCAATCTAGGAAGGAAACCTGCCGTTCTCCTGACCCATGGTCAGCACGTCCTTCCCTTTGTTCAGGTTACATTATCACCTCAGAGGGGCTACTCTTGGTCCTTGTTTTACTCTTAATAAGTGTACTTACATGAAGTGTTTAAATAATGTTTGCTCTGTAAAGGGGAAGTGGTTGAAATTTGAAAGGCACCTCAGTTCAGTTCAGTCGCTCAGTTGTGTCCGACTCTTTGCGACCCCATGAACTGCAGCACGCCAGGCCTCCCTGTCCATCACCAACTCCTGGAGTCCACCCAAACCCAAACCCATGTCCATTGAGTTGGTGATGCCATCCAACCGTCTCATCCTCTGTCATCTCCTCCTCCTCCTGCTCTCAATCTTTCCCAGCATCAGGGTCTTTTCAAATGAGTTAGCTCTCTGCATCAGGTGGCCAAAGTATTGGAGTTTCAGCTTCAACATCAGTCCTTCCAATGAACACCCAGGACTGATCTTGCAGTCCAAGGGACTCTCAGGAGTCTTCTCCAACACCACAGTTCAAAAGCATGAATTCTTCGGCGCTCAGCTTTCTTTATAGTCCAACTGTCACATCCGTGCATGACTACTGGAAAAACCATAGCCTTGACTAGAGTATATAAAATTCATGTAGCTAAAAGGCCTTGTATCAGTTACCTGTGGCCCTTGTATACTTCCAAATAAATACCCCAAATCACTTCATTATAAATGAACCATAAGCATTCTAGACCACTACTAAATATGTTCTGGAAATCTTTTTAGGATAGCATTCTGGTAACTGATTTGTTTCAGTGACTTGAAAATTACATAATGTTAAGCGGAATTGTATGTCACTCAGAAATTTAAGTTTTTACTACCTGTGCATGAAATACATAATAAAAATTATTCTTGGGACTTCCCTCCCAGTTTGGTGGTTAAGACTCTACTTCCACTGCAGGAGTGAGTTTGATCCCTGGTGGTGAGGGAGCTTCGATCCCCTGTCCCAGATAGTGTGGCAAAAAAAAAAATTTTTTTTTCCATTAAAATTACTCTTGATGCTTCAGATATTTATTAATCTGCAGCCTTAAAGCTATGTTGCTTCTAGAAAATACATTTGATGCAGGCTGTATTAACTTGAAATGGGTATGCATATTTTACCAACCTTGTGGTAATTGCCCTTATTGATCTTTCTGTGCTTCACTAGGTGACACCTGTGCAGGTTCTATTGTAAGCTTTCCAACAGTACTGTTTTCAAATAAATTTATTCTACCATGTTCACTTAAAAGCAACCTAAAATCTCTCTTTTCCACAAGCAGTGATTAACCAACCCTCAGCCCATGCCTCAATTTATCTTCTTTAAGACAGATTGAAAATAACAGGGACAAAGCACTTGGGGCTTGGCCCCTTTTCATCCCCCGTCACAGCCCTGGCAATGGAACACCGAGCTTTGGGTGGCACTGGCTTTCATTAGGGGGCATGCTATCTTAAAAAGTGTGAGTTGGATGCCAGACTTAGACTTGGTGCTGAGGTTCTCCTAACCAAAACCCCATGGGTACTAAGTAAACCACAGATTTAGGTTTCATACTCATTTCATGAATAAAATGGTACACATTTCACTTGCACTGTTCAGAACATTTTCCCCTTTTTTTTGGCATTGGGTGAAATGTTGATGCAATGTGTCACTGTCCCTTCACCCTTCATCAGAAGTGAACTGTTGAGGATTTGGAGATGAGAGAGGGATGGCTTACTTCAAGTGCTGGAGGAGATTAAGACATTGTGCTTGCCCAGGAGGTCTCTGGTACTTTCTCCTCAGTTGCACAAGAGTTAGCGATGACTTCACACTGGTGTGTAAAAAAGTGAGTATTAATGAAAGTTGGTAAATGGAGTCAGGCAGGAGTGCAAATGCAGTGCTGTATGCTGTGTCTTGGCTCTTCTGCAAGTTGTTAGGTTAAAAAGTGGTTACTCAAGTTGTGTAAGTCCTGCCATTTAAAGGTGGTTAAGAGCTGTGTACACCACCATGATTCTTGGCCTTTGGGCCAGAGGCAAGGCTTAATAGCTCAGAGCTTTTGTGTAATAAAGTTTTATTAAGTATAAAAGAAAACTTCTGACACAGACATCAGAAAGGGGCAGAAAGAGTGCCCTCTTGCTAGTTTTCAGCAAGAAATTATATAAGCTGCTAATTAGAGAAAGGAAATGTCTCAAAACTCAAGAGAGTGGCATAAGACCCCTCACCCATAACATGGCATTTTGAGATAGCATTGGCACAAGGTGAGTCATCCCGTGCCATAAAATTGACATGGATCTTGAAGAGAAGCAGGTTTCTGAGCAAATACATAGTTTTATTAACATAGCTTAAGAGAACATTTCCATGAGTAAAACATACTGGTTTGTTGAGCCATTATTGGTTCTGAGTCTTAGGTGGAACTGACTTGAAGAAAGAGTCTAAGGTAAATACATAGTTCATTAACATAGCTTAAGAAAAGCATTTCCATAAGAGACACATTGGTTAGCTCAAGGTTTGAGAAGAGTTCAGGTGGAACCAGGTGTCATGACAACATAGAAATTTTAAACCTTAATTTTGCATAGAGAAGGGAAAAAATATCTGACATTTGTTTCCTCCTGTTTAAGAGAAGAAAAAAAGTCTGCTGCCTGTCACCCTGTCACCATTTTGTAGATTTCAGAGTTGTAAGATGGAAATGATGGTAAGAGAAGGGTTTAGAAGCTAGGACCTTTAAACCAGGGTGTCAAGTGGGCCCTGGCTTTCCCAGCCCCAGTTAGCTCACCCTGCCCTTAATGGAGTTGTGAACAGAGCCCAGCCACTTGTCCCGAGTCTCGGGAGTGCATACCTGTGCTTGACCAGGACTGGGTACGACTTTACAGAATAAACTTGTGTCAAAGCACTTTAAACGTGCTCTACTCCCAAGCCTAGAGAAGTCGCACAACAAGGAAGGAAGTACACATACGATGTCAGCAAACTGTTAGATGCGTCCAGACTTCATTATTTACAGAACATTGATTCCGGCTTTTCATTTCTGCAATTTAATACGTCATTTTTGCAGCATTGCTGTTGTAGCAGGGCTTCTCTAACAGAGATGGTGTATATTCTGTCAGTGCAGAGCTTCCATTTTTCATTAAAATGAGTTCTACTTCCTGAAAGTCCTGTAGTCTTAGAATGTCTTTGTCCTTAATATGAAAAAGAAGTTACATAATGGTTCACAAACACACGTAAACTTAGGTGAAAAGGCTGACCAGGATTGCCCCAGCACTGCTTTCTTTCCATCCATGGTAAACTGACTCAGCAGTTGAGGATTGTTTTCCTTTCCCATTTTTGTGTTTCAGACCTTGTCGCTGATTTCCAAGGGGAATAAAGTCTCAATTTAAAAAAGACTTTAGTCCATCCAGGGCACTATATATCTCTCTCTCTCTCAAAGTATGACCATCCCACCACTTTTAGTTTACAAAGAATATACTGTTAAGCCACGGCACCAATAAGAATTGCTAAAAGGCATTTTGAAAGTTGCTTTTAAAAAAATGCCCAAAGAGATGAGAGTTTCCCTCAAGTTAAAAGATGAGATTTATTTTGAATCAGAAAAATACATAAAAATGCCCCGTTTTGTTTCCTGAGACTGCAAAGGCTTGACTTTGCTAAGCAGGTAAGAGTGGCTTTGTATTTTCTGTCCCCGGGATCAGTCTGTTGAGATGTGAGGCTGGCCATACATACTGAGCTAGGGTTTTAGATTTTGGTGGTTGTAATTCAGAGAAGTAAAAAGAGTGAGGAAATTAAAGGTACGCAAATCTGTAAAAGCACCAGATTGAAAATAACCTAGCTACCATGTTTGGCTATCCTGCAGCTAAAATGTCCAGTGTCTTGGATTTGTTTTCATATTAATAATACAAAAGCTAGTGATCGGCTTCACTGAACATAATTTTACCCACCTAGGGCCCAGTCTCTATTTAGAAATTTGTAAACACCCTACCTTTCTGAGCAATGTGTTTGGTAGCTTTCTGATCTTCTCCACTTGCTCTGGGTTAATCCCCAGTTCATAGCAGCTTGCTTGTAGTAGATTTTGGTAACTCAACTCTTGTCTATCCAGTTCAACTTCAATGAAGTCATTTTCTTTGTGGCTCTGAATTCTGACTTTAAGTACCAGCTCTGGATCACCCACAAATTTTTATGTAAAAGAAAATTAACATTTTAAACATCAATTATAGCAAAGAGCTGAATAATAAATAATAAAAGGCATATATAAACTTAATTACCTGAGGTTTTTATAGGAATGCTGGGCAAGCTCAGGTATATGCCCCATTATACTCACCAAAAGGCAGTGTGAAGCCAGGATCTAAAAAACAGTATGTGACATGCAGTACCTTTGGCAGTACATCTGTGTTGGGTGTGACTTGGGTGTGCTTTGTTGGTTGGTTGAAACATTTGAAGAAAATGTGTAGCCCTGGGGTGCTATATTCTTAAGGGTGCAGATCATCCTGTTGATTCCTGTTGGATCCCCTGGGACTTGAGGGGCAGATAAACAGGATAATTCTACCATCTTTGAAGACATCTTTGGGTTTCCCTGATGGCTCAGCTGGTAAATAATCTGCCTGCAAAGTGGGAGACCTGGGTTCAACCCTGGGTTGAGAAGACCCTCTGGATAGGGGAATGGCTACCCACTCCCGTATTCTGGCCTGGAGAATTACATGGGCTAGATAGTCCATGGGGTCGCAAAGAGTCCGACATGACTGAGCAACTTTCACTTCACTTGGAGACAGTGGCATTGGGTGAGTCTTAAGTCTTAAAACTTAATTGTCATAAGAAGGAGCAGTCTTGACTAAAGGTGGAGGAAGTTGGTGAAGCCAAATGATGAAGTTGGCTTTGCAACATGACCTAGGGGTTGAATCCTCACCTGGGCAGGTGTCATCAGGTTTGGTATTATCACCTGGATCAGTTGGCGACTGTTGATTTGAGCCTCCTTGTTTATATTCACCTGAGAAAGAATTGGAGAAGGAGAGGTGAGAAACAACGGCAGCTCAGCATTTAGCTGTATGCCAACTCTGCCAGTTAGACAAGGGACAATAGAGCCCCATCACCACTTTCTGCTCTGCAGCTCCTCAGGAAAAAACTCGAAAAGGGCAGTAATTATACTCAGACTTGAACAGGAATTTTCCTTAATTGCTGCTTAAATCATGAAAAGGAACTGAGATAGTATTTTTAAATGATACGTAATCTGAAGAAGAAATATTTATAATCTGTGTGCTTAACTTGTTTCTACTTAAATGTATTTGGCATTGAGAGTTTTGTGTCTCCAGATCTTTAGCAGAGTTATACAGTTAAGAGAGTCGCTTTAATAAGGAGAAGTTTCTCAACCAGAGGGAAGTGAAAGGAGGGAACATTAGAGCATCAAGGTGCCAGGCCTTTTACATAGAATATCTTTCCAAGGCTGCTGTGTGTGGTGCTAATCCTTGGGGAAATGATTCAAACAACAATTAAAAACCCAAAGTGACCTTTGTGCTAGTGTGTACAACAGGAGAGAGAGATTAATCAGGTGACCTCAGGTAAATGTGATTTTACAGTTGTAGGCCTGGTGAGATCAAGATACACAGTAGTGTGAAAACCTGGAAGGGGGTTGAGAAAGACCTCTCTGAAGGCTAAGTGACCTGACATCTGAAGGTTGAGTCAGCTTAACTAGATTCAGAGGGTGGAGGGAGAAGAGCTTTTCAGGGCCTGGGAACAGCAAAAGGCCCAATTTTTAATATTGATTTTATGTTGAAATCATAGTTTTGGTTTATTGGGTGAAATAAATATATTAGAATTAATTTCACCTGCCTTTTAAATGTGGCTACAAAAAAAGTCTACTTATGTGGCTTGTGTGCTAAGTCGCTTATCTTGTGCGACTCTGAACCCTATGGACTGTAGCCTGCCAGGCTCCTCTGTCCTTGGAATTCTCCAGGCAAGAATACTGGAATGGGTTACTGTGCCCTCCTCCAGGGGATCTTCCCAACACAGGGACTGAACCCGTGTCTCCTAAGTCTAACCTGCTTTGGTAGGTGGGTTCTTTACCACTAGTGCTTTATGTAATATTTTAATTGGACAGTGCTGGTGTGAGTGAAAGGTCTTTATTCTAGAACAGTGTCAAGCCACTAGACGGTGTTCAGGAGAAGACTGTCATAATCAGACTTGCATTTTGGAAAAAAGAATCACAACAGAAACCTCATTGGCCTTACAATAATCCCATGGGGTGAAGGTATTATTTCCATTTTCAGACAAGAAAATTGGGGCTGAAGGATAAAGTAACTTGGAGTTTGCTCCAGGAAATGGCAGGACCTGGATGTGACCTAGTTAAGAGGAAAGTGAAAAGAAATTGTTAATCCTTCAGTCATGTCCAACTCTGTGATCCCATAGACTGTAGCCCTTTGCGATCCCAAAGGCCTGGCACCTGTCATCTGTCCATAATTCTCCAGGCAAGAATACTGGAGTGGGTAGCCGTTTCCTTCTTCAGGGTATCTCCCTGACCCAGGGATTGAACCTGGGTCTTCTGCAATGCTGGCAGATTCTTTACTGTCCGAGCCACTGGGGAAAATGTGGCCCAGGGCAAAGTGGCTACCCAAGGAATTGCAGTCCCCCCCCCACCTGAATGCTGTTACCTGGATAGGGGTGACTTGCCTCTTCCCTGCCCTGTGGACCTCAGAGCATGCCTTGCCTTGACCACCTTTTGCTTGAGTCACTGCCAGGTGCAAAGGTGACAGCAGAGTGAGGGACTTTGGTGGAGGCTGGAGCGTGGTGGGCTGAGAGGGGAATCACACATTCGAGCCACAGCTCCCAGTCTCAGCAGGTGCTCCATTGTCCCATCTGATTTTGCTTACAAAACAAACTCAAAAATTATAAAAAATTTCAAGCCAGCAACCACAGAGCACTTAATCCCAAGCGTGAGGTCTGTCTAATGTAGGACCCTGCACAACTGCTCTGATCTCAGGCCCATGAAGTCAGTTCTGTTGAGGGCTTAAACCGTACAAATAAGATAGTCTTGCCCAGTGCAGCGCTCTCCCCAGACGGAAATAATGTCCCTGTGCCCTTCCACTCCAGCCGAGAAGGGAGCTCCGTGCTGGTCAGGGAGACTGACCCTGAACTGTAACAATGCCCTTCTCACCCCTTCACTACTCAGGCCACACAGCATGAGACACCCCCACGTGCAAAAGCATTTCATTTTCGTGATGGACCTGTGGATGGACTGGGTCTCTTAGAGGTCAGAAAGCATGCTCTTTGAAGTCTGGCAGATTTGGATCTGAATTTTTCCTGTGCTATTTAGTAGCAGTGACACCTTAGACAAGTCACTTTTCTGAGCCTGTTTTCTGATCTGGAAAATGGGATTAATAATCTCTACCTCACAAGTTATAAGAAGGAATGAGAAAATGCACAGAAAATAGAACCACTCCTACATGTACTGAGCACCAGTATTTGCTGGCTGCTATTATTAATTATAGCTATTGATACTTGCCTCCCTCTGACAGGACCCGTGGTCTACTTTCTCTGCTCTTGACTACACCACTGGCAGAGTGGAGAAGGACACCCCACGCTTCCTCGGGCTCTCCCCTACCCTCCTTGACAACCATATTGGAAACAGGAGTTAAAGACTCACCTGAGGGCTTCATATCCAGTTGGGGTTCAGCCATGAGTAAGTTCTGTAGTCTGTCAGATCAGCAGCCCCTCCAGCATTTATACTGAGCTTCCAATCAAATAAAAGGCATGTTTTAAAGCCTCAGTGCATCTGTTTGCTTTGAAACAATGTGTTCTTGTCATTGGCCAGTGAGAGAGGGCAGGGTCGGCCTGTTTCACAGATAGGCAAGCTAAGGCTCAGGTGTTTTGTATGACTTGCACAGCTTGCTGCAACTGAAGGAAGGGACTAAAATTCAATGCTCTTTCCTCTCAGCCTGTGTCCATGGGGAAGCAGTGCAGGCTAATAATGCCCACCCAAGGGCCCCTGAGAGGGGAGGCCGTTGGAGGCACAGGCCTCCTTGGGAAAAATTAGTAGCTACTACCTCAAGGGATAAGAAAAGTCAAACAGTATCTCGAACAGACTCCCTCTTCTCCCCAGTTCTCTCTTCCCTTTATCCCAGCACCTTCTTCAGCATCTGCATGACAAGAAAGCAAGAGCACCTGGGCACATACCTGGGGAGACTCCCCTTTGGCAAGGATCCTGAGTCCTCGATTCCAAACATCAAAATGGTGAAGGCAGGGGCTGGAGCAGGAGGTTTAGAAGGGTGGGTGGGGCTGGGCAAAGTCCTGGGTAGGGCTGCAGTCTCAAAGGGCTGAAGGTAGGAACTCACATGTTGGGGTGACTCTCCCATTTCATTGAACACTCCAGTGTCAGAAGTGGGGCATCAGGTGGGGCTTATTATCATGAGGCTAGAGGCAACCGTGGAGATCAGCACCCAGAGGTTTCTCAAACCAAACTGTGCATTGAAATCACCTGCAAAGCGTGATGTGGGTGTTGGGATTATACCCTCCAGTGACTCCTGCTTATTTTTTCCAGGGTGCAGTCTGGGCCCTGAAATTTTAAAAGCCTCCCAGCTGATTTTAATGTGTGCCCAAAGCTGAAAGTCACTGATTGGACCAAACTGTCTAAGGTGCAAATGGGGAAATGGAGACCCAAAGCAGATAAATGCTCTGTGATAAGTCACGGGGCAGCTGAGCACAGGCCTGGGGCTAGATCTGGGTCACCTTGTTGCCAGCGTAACGCTGTCTCCTCAGCATGCCTGGTGCCCTTCCGCCAAGAATGCAGGAGGCCCCGCCCTGGGCAGAGAAAAGGAAGCAGCAGGGATTCACCTGGCTTGACCTAAGGGAGTGGAAGGAAATGCACTTTGGCCAGCCCAGCTGCCAGGGTGTATCACCTTGAACAGAGTCACCCTGCACCCCTCACCTTTGTGGTGGGGCTGTGAAGGCAGAGAGACTGGGGATAAAAGTGCTTGTGCTTTGAGGGGAGCCTCTTGCATCCCAGCGTCCCCATGTCACTTGCTCTATCCGTACACTCGCCCACTCCCCCTTCACTGGTTCACTCATTCCTGCAGTCTCTCAACAATACTCACTTTTTCTTGCTATTTTGGGGAACCCTCTTTTTTCTCTCTTTATTGATTGCACTGTGTGATTGCGGGATCTTAGTTCCTGACCAGGGATTGAACCCCAGGCCATGGTAGTGAAAGTCCAGAATCCTAGCCACTAGGCCATCAGGGAACTCCCTTATAGTTTTATTTTTTAAATAAAATGCTCTCGAGTAAAAAGTCTAATGTTAAAAATCAGAACCCATTAGCAAGCAAGAGCAAACTGTTTGTTTGGAGGCAGCCACACAGGCCTGGGTGTGTCTTTTTTCATTCATTATGTTGGGCAGTTAAGGGACCCTTCTATTTAAATATTAGCTTTTGTTGGGGGGGAGATAGCTTTTAATTTTGATATAGTTTTAAATTTACATAAAAGTTACAAGAATATATACCCTTTACCAATGATTAACAGTTTGCCATATTTGCTTTAATTCTCTCTTCCTTGGTATATATATGCATGTATATGTGTATAATACACACACCCTCACATATTTTCCCCCTGAAATTTGAAAGTATGTTGTAGACATGCTCCTTTATCCCTAAAGACTTCAGGCTGTGTTTCCTAATATCAAAGATATTCTTTTATATATCCAAGATAGAAGGATCAAAATCAGGGAATCTAACTTTGATATAATGTTCTCAGCTAAACCATAGTCCATACTCAAATTTTTCAATTAACCCAACAGATCATTTTTAACACCTTTCCCTGGCCCAGGATCTCATTCAGAGTTATACATCATGTTTAATTTTCATGTCTTTCATTTCTTTAGTCTAGAAAAGTTCTTCAGCCTTTCTTTGTTTTTCCTAATATTGACATTTTTGAAAAGTCCAAGCAAGTTGATTTTGTGGTTTGTCCCTCACTTGGGTTTGTCCAGTGTTTTGTTGTGATTAGGATCAGATTATGTCCTTTGATTGGGACAGCACAGAAGTGGTATGTCTTTCTTAGCACATAATAATGGGAGGCACATCTTGGTTTGTCCCATCTTAGGGGATGGTGACTTTAATCACTTGTGAAAGGAATTGTCTGCCAGGTTTTTCTATTGTAAAAGTATGTCTTTTTTCCCTTTCTTAATTAAGATCTAACTTATGTGGAGGTACTGTGAAACCGTACAGATACCCAATTCCCTCTTCAAATATCCTATTCCTTCCTTCACTCCAGTTTCCATGAGTTATATAATCCATTAATCCCATTATTTATGTTGGTGCTCAGATTATCCCAACTGTGTACAGTATCTACTTACAGCTATTTCCTATATCCTGTAATCCTTTCCCATATTCCATCACTTTATGAGCACTTTCTTACTTCTTGGCACATCAACTTGTACTTTCCCTTCCTCAGCCCTGGATTCCATCATTTCTCCAAGCAGCCACATTCTGTTCAGTGGGGAACAGTATACTCCTTCCTTTGTGGATGCCAAGAAGAATGCTTCTAGGTCCTTTCAGTGGAAAACTAGGGACACACATACACACACATGTCTGTACCTGTTTTTTGTGTGTAGGTTAATATATTAAATACAACAAGTTCATACTGATACTTCTGGTTTCATTTAAAAACAAAAGAATTTCCCCTAGCTTTCTCCAATTCCATTTTGTAGTTCTTTTCCAACTGTGGGAGATCTGGCTCCTAACTTCTTTAATATATTTACTCATTCGCTCAGTCTGACAGTACACAGACCAAGTAGTTCCAGAATTGCTTATTTGAAATACAGTCAGGTTGATTGTGTTTGCATTTTAGGATTCTTCCCAATCCTTATTTACATATATATTTTGAGTATATAGCTTGATTCTAAGAGTCAAAACTATTCAAAACTTAAGAGTCGAGTCACTCAATATTTCCATCCCTTCCCTGCGTGCTCCTCTGTCCCCTGCAGGAAATTAGATCCTCAGTTTCTGACTTCCGGTGCTGCTTTTTGAAAAATCAAACAGATACTTGTGTATTTCTTTATTATTCCTTTCTTACAGAAACAGTGGTATAAAAATTCTTCTCTATTTTGCTTTTTTCCCCCACTAAATAATATATCTAGAAATCATTCCATATCAGTTCATAAATATCTTTCTCACCTTCCCCCTACCCTATATAGTGTGGGGATTCCATAGTTTATTCACCAAATTGTTTATGTACAGGGATTCAGTATGTTTCCAATATTTTGCAATTACAGACAGTGATATAATTAGAATATTGTACCCATGTATTTTTTATTATTGGAGATACATATTCTGGGTGAATTCCTAGATGTAGGATTCGTGGGCCAGAAGTAAACACAAACTTTTTGTTCAGTTCAGTCGCTCAGTCGTGTCCGACTCTTTGCGACCCCATGAATTGCAGCACGCCAGGCCTCCCTGTCCATCACCAACTCCCGGAGTTCACGCAGACTCATGTCCATCAAGTCAGTGATGCCATCCAGCCATCTCATCCTCTGTCGACCCCTTCTCCTCCTGTCCCTAATCCCTCCCAGCATCAGAGTCTTTTCCAATGAGTCAACTCTTTGCATGAGGTGGCCAAAGTACTGGAGTTTCAGCTTTAGCATCATTCCTTCCAAAGTAATCCCAGGGCTGATCTCCAGAATGGATGGTTGGATCTCCTTGCAGTCCAAGGGACTCTCAAGAGTCTTCTCCAACCCCTCAGTTCAAAAGCATCAATTCTTCGGTGCTCAGCCTTCTTCACAGTCCAACTCTCACATCCATACATGACCACAGGAAAAACCATAGCCTTGACTAGACGGACCTTAGTCGGCAAAGTAATGTCTCTGCTTTTCAATATGCTATCTAGGTTGGTCATAACTTTTCTTCCAAGGAGTAAGCGTCTTTTAATTTTATGGCTGCGGTCACCATCTGCAGTGATTTTGGAGCCCCAAGAATAAAGTCTGACACTGTTTCCACTGTTTCCCCATCTATTTCCCTAATTTCCCTCCATGAATGTTTAGCCATTTTGCATTCCAGCCGCATGTGAAAGCAACATCCACAGTGCTGTCAAGTTTTGTAATTTTTCCAATCAGATAGTAAGAGATAAAATGTGAAAAGGTAGGTTTTATTATTATTGAGGTGTGGGTGAGGCCAACAGATCAGGAGACAACTGACATTGAAAAGACAGTTTGTTACAGTTCCAAAGAGGAGGAGGACGTGCCATGCCACACAGGGCCACACAGGCCCCAGGGTTGGCCAGGAGGGAGAATGAGGGGGCAATGTAGACAAGAGCCTTCTTTTCATGGGAAGTAGGAAATGGGCTAGGCAAGTATAGGATTGTCTACTTTGTATCATTTCAATGGGCTCTTGTAGAGGCTGTGTAGGGGCTGCCCCTAGCTGTGTGGTACCTGGTCCTGGGGTTCATGGGGGCAGACAGAGTATGAGAACTTTCTATCCTGCCACACTGGAATCCTTTTCCTGTTAGTTGTTGTTCAGTCACCCACTCAAGCCCGACACTGCAGCCTCATGGACTGCAGCACGCCAGGCCTCCCTGTCTGCCCCTCGCCATCTCCTGAAGTTTGCCCAAGTTCATGTTCATGTACATGTGATGCCATCTCATTCTCTGACGCCCTCTTCTCCTTCTGCCCTCAATCTTTCCCAGCATCAGGGACTTTTCTAATGAGCTTTTCACATAAGATGACCAAAATACTGGAGCTTCAGCTTCAGCATCAGTCCTTCCAATGAGTATTCAGGGTTGATTTGATCTCTGTGCTGTCCAAGGGACTTTCAAGGGTCTTCTCGAGCACCACAGTTCGAAGGCATCAATTTTTCGGCACTCTGCCTTTTTTACAGTCCAGCTCTCACAATTGTAAGTGACCACTGGGAAGACCACAGCCTTGACTATATGGACCTTTGTTGGCAGAGTAATGTCTCTGCTTTTCAACACACTAAGTTTGTCATAGCTTTCCTGCCAAGAAGCAATCGTCTTCTGATTTCATGGTTGCAGTCACCATCTGCAGTGATTTTAGAGCCCAAGAGGAGGCAATATGTCACGACTTCCACCTTCCCCCCCTCTACTTGCCATGAAGTAATGGGGCTGGATGCCAAGATCTTAATTTTTTTAGTATTTAGCTTTTTTTTTTTTTTTTTAACATTTGAATAGAAAATTTATTACTTTCATTTTCCAAGTATTTTCTTTTTCTATTAGGGAAAAAAAAAAATCTTAAGGACAGTTGTCACTTGCTGCCAAATTGAGGGTAGTCTTTCTCTGGTGGTTTAGTCTCTTAAGTTGCGCCTGACTATTGTAACCCCATGGACTGTAGCCTGCCAGGCTCCTCTGTCCATGGGATTCTCCAGGCAAGAATACTGGAGTGGGTTGCCATTTCCTTCTCCTAGTATTTAGCTTTAAGCCAGCTTTTTTACTCTCATCAAGAGGCTCTTTACTTCCTCTTTGTTTTCTGCCATTAGTGCGGTATCATCTGAATATCAGAGGTTGTTGATGTTTCTCCCACCTATCTTGATTCCAGCTTGTAACTTATCCAACCCAGCATTTCTCATGATTTGCTCAGCGTATAAATTAAAAAACAGGGTGACAGCAGACAGACCCTGTACTCCTTTCAGTCTTGAACCAATCAGTTGTTCCATAAAAGGTTCTAACTGTTGCTCCAGGTTCCTCAGGAGACAGGTAAGATGGTCTGGTATTCCTGTCTCTTTAAGAGCTTTCCACAGTTTATTGTGATCACACACTCTAAGGCTTTGGCGAAGTCAATGAAACAGAGGTAGACGTTTTTCTGGAATTCCCTAACTTTCTGTATGATCTGTTAGTAGGCCTTTTTAATTGTTGGTGGATAATTCTTTATGGGCCTCTTGCATGCAGTTAGTGGAGCATAGGCATTGGCTGTCTTGGGACTTGTTCAAGAATATTTGTATAGTGAAAACCTTGAAAGTTAGAGATAATGTCTCTCTTTGGAGCACAGGGCAGATTTCTTTTTTTCTTTTTTGGCCATGCTACTTGGCTTGTGGGATCTTAGTTCCCTGACCAGGGATTGAACCTGGGCACTGGCAGTGAAAGTACCAAGTCCTAACCACCAAACTG
The DNA here is from genome assembly GCF_023091745.1 of Budorcas taxicolor. Lineage (NCBI taxonomy): Eukaryota > Metazoa > Chordata > Mammalia > Artiodactyla > Bovidae > Budorcas > Budorcas taxicolor. The sequence goes on along the minus strand of NC_068928.1, from coordinate 35,690,613 downwards.
CCAGGGAATTCCCAAAGGGCAGGTTTTCTTTATTGTTCAGCTATGGGGAAATTAACAAGATGGCCCCAGTCAGGCTCTCTTGCCCTGCACTCTCACGCCCTCTTGCCCCATGCTCTGTAAGCAGTGCCTTTGCCCAGTTGCATAACAGCTGACATCACTGACGGCACTGTGCATGTGCCTCATGAGGTACTTGCTTGGTTGCAGGCTACTTTGTGTGGTGTGCCTGCATAAGCTTCACCCGGAAAAGCCCTGAAGGGTTATGTGCAGTTAATGTTGTGTTATATCTGCTGCTACGCCTGCTGTGCCAGCCAGGAGAGAATAAACACGTCTGCAGTCCTTAGGCTCCTCTTCCAGCCTCCTAGCTCACGCCTTGCCTACCATGGGTTCAGCAAAGCGCACAGAGTGAGATACAGCAAAACAATTGGCATCACAGATGGGATCAGTGAGACACCGATATAATAAAGATAACACCTCCCTTTGGGACAAAGGTTAAGCAAGCTGATTGCCCAATAGAAAAGATTCTGGTTTCCTAAATCTGAGGATCCTCCTCTGTAAACTTTTTTCTTAAAAAAAAAAAAATTGCATATGTTACTTGGAAAAATTATTTTCAATGACTGAGGAAAGTATTGAGGCAAATGGTCCAGAAGACAGCCTGCAAGATCCTCCCTCACATGGAGAAGACAGCTGAGAGCTCCTGGTTCCTGGGGATGTTACGCCACCACTGAGCCAGAATAGACCTCCTGAGATTGCAATGAAGAGTGAGAAACCAACACACTTTCCTGTTTCTGTGGTTAACAATATAGGGACCAGGCAAAAATAACTTGGCTGCTTGCTTCAGGAAATATTTGCTCCTGGGAGATAAGACTGTGAATCCATTAAATAATACTTGGCCCTTAGCAGACCCTCAGACTGGCTCCTAGAATTGGAGACCCAGCTAAAGATTCAGTTTGGCTTTATAAAAAAGATGGCAGCTCTGGGAAGGGAGGGCAGCATAGGAGGAAGAGTCCTGCTGGGTTGTGAGTGCAGGGCCATCTGTGATTTGCTTAACTCTCAGCCTCAGTTTCTTTATCTGTATAGTGGGTGATAATAAGGTTCCTTTTATACAGTTCATGAGGTTCTCACAGCAAGCATACTGGGGTGGTTTGCCATTCCCTCCTCCAGTGGATCACGTTTTGTCAGAACTCTGCTATGAACCATCTGTCTTGGGTGGCCCTGCACAGCATGGGTCATAGCTTTATTGAGTTATGCAAGCCCCTTCACCACGACAAGGGAATGATCCATGAAGGGGTCAAGGTTATGGTCTTCCCAGTGGGCACATACAATTGTGAGAGCTGGACTGTAAAGAAGGCAGACACCAAAGAATTGATGGCTTCAAACTGTGGTGCTGGAGAAGACTCCTGAAAGTCCTTTGGACAGCACGGAGATCAAATCAATCCAGTCAATCTTAAGGGAAATCAACCTGAATATTCACTGGAAGGACTGATGCTGAAGCTGAAACTCCAGTATTTTGATCATCTGCTTTAAACAGACAACTCATTGGAAAAGTCCCTGATGGTGGGAATGATTGAGGGCAGAAGGAGAAGATGTCAGAGGATGAGATGGCTGGACAGCATCACCAATGCTCTGAACATGAATTTGGGCAAACTTCAGGAGATGGTGAGGGACAGAGAGGGAGGCCTGGTATGCTGCAGTCCATGAGGTGGCAGAGTCAGACACGACTGGGTGGCTGAACAACAACAGCAGCAACTATAATGATTCCCTCTGTTCTGCAAAGACAGAATGTAAGAGCTCTGTATCAGCTGTTACTGTTGTCATTGCTTGATAGAATCCTGGTTGGCTTTAGAGAAGCCAATTCAGATGAAAGCCTTGGGTGACCACTAGGGTACAGGAGAGGACAGGGGCCTCTGTTTCTTCAGGGACAGTTCTGTTTATTAAAGACCTTTCACCCACCAGCACCGCTTTCCCTCAAATGTTTGTTTTTTTTTTTTTTGCTTTACATTTTATTTTATTTTTTAAACTTTAATTGTGTATTGGGGTGTAGATGATAAACAGTGTTGTAATAGTGTCAGGTGAACTGTGAAGGCGCTCAGCCATATATATACAATGTATCCATTCCCCCTCAAACTTCCCTTCCATCCAGGCTGCCACATAACACTGAGCAGAGTTCCATGTGCTATACAGTAGGTCCTTGTTGGTTATCCATTTTTATTCATTTATTTATTTATTTTAAAGTGAAATGCATTAAAAAATTTTTATTTATTTTTTGGCTGTGCTGGGTCTTCAATTTCTGCATAGACTTTTCTCTAGTTGCAGAGAATGGGGGCTACTCCTTGTTGCAGTGTTTGGGCTTCTCATTGTGGAGAATACTGTGAAGCTTGGGCTCTAGGTGAGTGCGGTTCCAAAGTCGTGGCACAGAGGCTAGTTGCTCCCCGGAATGTGGGATCTTCCCATACCCAGAATCAAACCTGTGTCTCCTGCACTGACAGGCAGATTCTTTACCGCTGAGCCACCAGGGAAGCCCCCAGTTATCCATTTTAAATATAGCAGTGTGCACATGTCCATCCCAAACTCCCTAACTACTCCTTCCCCTATCCTTCCCCCCGCCTCCCCCTGATAACCATAAGTTTGTTCTCTGTCTCTTCCTGTTTTGGAAATAAGTTCATTTGTATCATTTCTTTTTAGATTCCACATATAAGGGATGTCATACACTATTTCTCTTCCTCTGTCTGACTTACTTCACTCAGTATGACACTCTCTAGGTCCATCCATGTTGCTGCAGATGGTATTATTTCATTCTCTTTAACGGCTTTCTAATACTTTTTAACAGCTAGTCCCTTAGCTGTTTTGTTTGCTTCTTGGGGACAGGGGGCACTATTGTAGCAAGGTGTATATATATATATATATATATATATATGTCCCCCTCCCCCGCTTTGGTCCTGGATTCAGCAAGAAGGCTCCCTTGAGACGCTGGTCTATAGACAGTTGTTACAGATCAGCTATTATGTCTATAGACAGCTCTTATAGATAGCTGGCTGTTAACCCCCTATGGTGCTTGAACTACAGGGGTGTATGGGCGAGTAGAGTCCCAGAGCAGCTGCACAAAAAGGAGATTTTAATAATTTGTTAGGGTGGTGGTTTGTCTATTATGAGGGCTTCCCTGGTAGCTCAGCTGGTGAAAGAATCCGCCTGCAACGCAGGAAAGCTTGGTTCAATTCCTGGTTCGGAAAGATCCTCTGGAGAAGAGATAGGCTACCCACTCCAGTATTCTTGGGCTTCCTTGGTGGCTCAGCTGGTAAAGAATCTGCCTGCAAAGCGGGAGACCTGGGTTCGATCCCTGGGTTGGGAGGATCCCCTAGAGAAGGGAATGGCTACCCACTCCAGTATTCTGGCCTGGATAGTCCATGGGTTCGTAGAGTCAGACACGACTGAGTGACTTTCATTTAGTCTTTTATGCTGCCGCTACACCACAAAGTTCAAGAGACTAACAATCCTACCCCAGGAGAAGGAAATGGCAACGCACTCCAGTGTTCTTGCTTGAAAAACTGCATAAACAGAGGAGCCTGGCGGGCTACAGTCCATGAGGTAGCAAAGAGTCTGCTGCAGCTGAGCAGCTGAGCACAGCACAAGAACCCTCTCTGCTGTCTGTGGGGCTTCTCCCTAGGATGTTGCTGCTGCTTTTGTTTCTGTCAGGTTTGGGGTGTCTTCCTCGCTTCCGGAAACTCAGGCAGGCATTGGCTGAGAGTCCCATCACCTGCCCAGCCTACCTGCTGCTGTGAGCTGTGAGACTCTCGCTGCCCCGATTCCTTTCTTCACATCTGTGTCTCTGTGCTGGTTAGTACCTGTAGTATTTGTTTTGTTTTTTTCAGGGTCTACAGATAATTTTATTGAACAAATAACCCAACAGCCTTCCTAGATTGAGGACTACCCTCCCCAAGCCATTTCTCACACTAACTTAAAGCACAGAGTTTGTACAGTAAGGAATTAGAAGTCAGACTTTGCCCTAACAACATCATGGACTAGATTAGTTACAGGCTATTTGCAAGCTTTTACATTTTAAGTATTCCTTTTATGGTTGTTCTCTCCTTTCTGCCCCTACACAGGGCTCCAGTGTTTTTGTCTTTACTGATCCTGAAAGGATGGGCATACCAAATGGAAAGGGGTTGTGGGCTCCTCAGAGCTACTGGCACCAGCCCTAAGGTGCTGTGCCTTACCAAAGGGTTGAGGATGTATAAAGGCAAGGAGGATTAGACGTAATGGGTGGGATGGGGCACAGGCATCCAGAACCCTTCCTGATCCCCCTTCTATGCCCTCTCAACTTGGGGTAGGGGGTAACAACTAGTTGCAGTGGGGAGGGATCATCCCAGCTCTGGGTAGAGGGAGAAACCTCCTACACCAGTCCCTACTCTTATTAACAGTCAGCAAATTGTCCATTCATCTGGGGCTGGGAACAAATGGGCAGGTAGGCAGGAAGAATCAGGCTTGTTCTGCCCCCAGCTTCTGTCCAACACTGGAGTAATGGAGGTAGCAAACAATTGAAATGCTCCAACAAGAGAGTAAAGGCAGTGAGAAAAAGGAAGTTTCCACTTGTGTACAGCTCTCATAGCCCTGGGGCTGGAAAAAGGCAGACCTTGCTTGTAAAGTGCTGTCGTCTCCAGCAAGGCTGGGCCCTAGCAGGCTTGGAAGAATGCAGGCCAGGCAAGGGCGCAGGAACCAGACATTCTTGACTAGCATGTGCCCTGCCATGCTCCTTGTAGGGATTGCTGGGAAAGGTGGACTGGTAATTCCGCTATCAGCCCTCGCCAGCTACCAGTCATCTCTGGTCCACATACAACCAACAGCCAACCAGCGTTTAGGACAGCCCTGCTCACAGCTGAAGGTTCCAGGCCAGTGGAATTTATTCATGGTTGTGGCCCCAGTCTAGGTTCCTCACTCGAAGCCACACCTTGAGCTCGGGGATTTTTTGCTGGGGCAGGAGGTGTTTATGCCTGTCCCTGCCCTAGGCTCACACCTCACAGAAGTTCATAGGGAAATCCACAGGGATGAATCCAGTTTCACGGTGCCCTGAGGAATCAGGTTCTTAATTCACCCGCCTCAGTTTGGCCTGCTTCTGCCTGTTCTTGCTGACAGTTCTCTCCTCAAGGAATTTGTGAGCCAGATCCCATCCTTGTCATAGACCATGGAGCTGTGGCCCATGAATACAAAGAGGGGCAAAACTTGGGCCTCACAGTTGCACCAAAGTTTGCTCAGCGACCTCCAGGCCAAGACCTCCCTGCCCCAAGGCGAAGGGCCACAGGCCCTGAGCTTTGGAGCCACTGGTGCCCATGCCCGGGTGGCAGGTGCATGGCAGGCCCCGGGGCAGTTTCACTCTTACAAGGCCGTTGCTGCCATGCCCTGCCTGGGCCTTGGCTTGCAGACGCTGCTGCCATTTGCTCTCCACAGAAACCTCTGGTATTTGTTGGTTTTTATTTACAAAGCAATATAATGCTTTTGATTAAAAAAGAAGTAAAAAAAAAAAAAGTCAAACCCTCAAAAGCATAGAAAGTAAAAAATTCAGTTTTCCTCGTTTACCGCTGATCCTCTTTACACTGTCTGCACTGTTCGCGGAACCCCGGGTAGGCAAGGTGCAAGCTAAGAATCTGGAAGGAGTCTTGCAGAGCTGTAGGAACTGCAGGTATGTTTATTCTCTCCTGGCTGGCATGGCAACCATAACACAGCCATAACATAACCATGATGCCACTCCAGTGTAGCCCCAGTGCAGCAGCAGCCAGGGCTTTCATGATGAAGCTCATACATCTCAAGAAGTAGCCTTCTCAAGCCATACATCTTGAGAAGTAGCCTGTGACCAAGCAAGTACCTCGTGACACGCGTGTGCAGAGCTATAAGCGGTCTCAGCTTTACATAACTGTGCACAGTCACTGCTTATAGAACACAAGGCGAGAGAGCCTGACTGGCGCCGTCTTGTTAATTTCCCCATGCCTGTGCACCTTCCAGGAATCCCCAGAGTTCCCACAAAGGCAGGGGTGTCTACTGCCTGGTTTCCTGATGAGTGCCTAGCACACCGGAGAGACCAGGGCTTGGTGCTCTGGGGTACCCAGTGTTCGTTGAATGAATAAAAGAATTTTGAGTAAATGAGCATGAGTAAACTCATGGTATGAATTTTCCAGTGCTTTTTCTATGTGTACACCAGCATAAATATATTTAGGGAGAAAAGTGGTATCATGCTATAAATGTGGTTCTGAACTTCCTTCCGAATTGAACGAATCGCTATGGGTATTTCTCCATGTTACTGTATACTAGGAAATGGCAACCTACTCCAGTCTACTTGCCTGAACAGTCCCATGGACAGAAGAGCCTGGCAGGCTACAGTCTGAAGTGTCACAAAGAGTTGGACATGACTGAGCCACTAAGAAGCAGCAGCAGGGTTCCCCAGCTTTGGCACTATTGATCTTCAGGGCAAGATTGTTCCCTACTGGGGCACAGTCCTGTGTGCTATAGGATGTTGAGTAGCATCCCTGGCTGCCACCCACCAGATGACAGTAACACCCTCCACCATATGATTAAAAAATAAAAGGTTCTCTAGATGTTGTCAAATGTTCCCTGCCTGGGAGGCAAAATTGCCCCTGAAGAAGAATAGCAGTTATATAGATTTACCTCTTTTTTTTTTTTGGCCGTCTCAGAATATTCCAGAATGTCCTCATGGAATTTTTAAGCTAATCCTTCATTAATGCACCATTGTTTCCAGACCCTTGTAAGGGGCCTACCTGAACATTCAGAAGTCCTGAATGTAAGGACTTCTGCAGGAAACTTCCTAGAAATGGGATTGCTGGACCAGAGCAAGGGCAGGCTTGTACCAATTTGTGTCCCTTCTGATGGGGCACAGCGAATGGGAATTAAATTTTGTCTTTGCCAATCTGATGCTGTTTATAAGTAATGGAACTTCTTGTTTTGTCCTCTTATAGAATTGTATTGGCTATTCCTTCTAGGAAAATGTTAAAAACAGTAATGATTATGAGGAACTCCTTCCTAGCTCTGACTTTAGCTGTGTTCTTGGAAAAAATGTTATCTCATAGACATGTGTGTGTACATCTTATAGATATAAATTCATTTTCCAAATTCTCTGCACCAAGGCTTTAATGTTATTTTTGATCTTAAGTTTGCTTATAAGAGAGTTTTAATGTTTCTAAGTGATTGGTGGGTTTCATTTCTACTTTTATTATTTATTTCTAATCTTTTCAATTGTGGTTAAAAAGAAAATAGGGCTTGTGTGTAGTATTTCTTTTGCAATTAACAGATTTCCTTTGCAGCTTAAGTCAATTTTTGCATATGTTTATAAACAGCACATTACCACTGCAACTACCCCAGAGCTACACCCATGCAGAGACACCCCCTTGCTGTTTCCTCAGAGCCTTGGACAATACCCGGCATATAGTCAGTGCTCAGTGTAAATCTGTCAAATAAAGGAGTGGGTGAGGCATCCTTGGAAAGGTGTGTTTATTGCTGTAACATATAACTTCTGAGAAACATGATTATTTTCTCTTCTGAGAAACATGATTATTTTCTTTGTTTTTCAAGTATTCAGTTCAGTTCAGTTGCTCAGTGGTGTTTGACTCTTTGTGACCCCTTGGACTGCAGCACGCCGGACTTCCCTGTCCATCACCAACTCCCGGAGCTTGCTCAAACTCATGTCCATCGAGTCAGTGATGCCATCCAACCATCTCATCCTCTGTCATCCTCTTCTCCTCCCACCTTCAATCTTTTCCAGCATCAGGGTCTTTTCCAATGAGTCGGTTCTTCCCATCAACTGGCCAAAGCATTGGAGCTTCAGCTTCAGCATCAGTCCTTCCAATGAATATTCAGGACTGATTTCCTTTAGGATTGACTGGTTTGATCTTGCAGTCCAAGGGACTCTGAAGAGTCTCCTCCAACACCATGTTCAAAAGTATCAATTCTTCGGCACTCAGCTTTCTTTGTGGTCCAACTCTCACATCTGTACGTGACTACTGGAAAAACCATAGCTTTAACTATATGGACATTTGTTGGAAAAGTAATGTCTCTGCTTTTTAATATGCTGCCTAGATTGGTCATAGCTTCTCTTCCAAGCAGCAAGAGTCTCTTATTTTCATGGCTGCAGTCACCATCTGCAGTGATTTTGGAATCCAAGAAAATAAAGTCTGTCACTGTTTCCATTGTTTCCCCATCTATTTGCCATGAAGTGATGGGACCAGATGCCATGATCTTAGTATTTTGAATGTTGAGTTTTAAGCCAGCTTTTCCACTCTCCTCTTTCACTTTCATCAAGAGGCTCTTTAGTTTCTCTTCGCTTTCTGTCATGAGGGTGTTGTCATTTGCATATCTGAGGTTATTGATATTTCTCCCGGCAGTCTTGATCCCAGCTTGTGCTTCATCCAGCCTGGCATTTCTCATGATGTACTCTGCATATAAGTTAAATAAGCAAGGTGACAATATACAGCCTTGATATACTCCTTTCCCAATTTTGAACTAGTTCATTGTTCTACGTCCGGTTCTAAATGTTGCTCCTTGATCTGCATACAGATTTCTCAGGAGGCAGGTCAGGTGGTTTGGTATTACCATCTCTTTAAGAATTTTCCAGTTTGTTGTGATCCACACAGTCCAAGGTTTTAGCGTAGTCAATGAAACAGATGTTTTTCTAGAATTCTCTTTCTTTCTCTATGATCCAGCAGATGTTGGCAATTTGACCTCTGGTTCCTCTGCCTTTTCTAAATCCAGCTTAAACATCTGGAAGTTCTTGGTTCATGTCTTGTCGAAGCCTAGCTTGGAGAGTTTTGAGCATTACTTTGCTAGCATGTGAGATGAGTGCAGTTGAGAGGTAGTTGAACATTTGTGCAGTCACAAGCTTCAGGTGGTAAAGAATACGCGTGCGATATGGGAGACCTGGGTTCTGTCCCTGGGTTGGGAAGATTCCCTGGAGAAGGGAAAGGCTACACACTCCAGTATTCTGGCCTGGAGTATTCCATGGATTATCTGGTCCATGGGGTCTCAAAAGAGTCAGATACGAATGAGTGCCTTTCACTTTCATTTGAACATTCTTCGGCATTGCCTTTCGTCTCTTAATGGCTGAGAGATGTTTCCAATGTGTGTATTTTCTGATGCATTTTGTTATGTTTTTGCCTTATGTATTTCTAAAAATAACAGATTTATTAAAATATAACTGACTTGACATGCCATAAACTTATTCATTTTAAAGTGTACAATTTAGTGTTTTTTAGTATAGTCACAAAATTGTGCATCCATCACCCCTGAAATTTCAGAACAATTTCACCACTATGAAAAGAAATCTCTGGTGGCCCAGTGATTAAGAATCTGCCTTGCAATGCAGGGGATGAGGATTTGATCCCTAGTTGGGGAGTTAAGTTCCCACATGCTGCAACTGAGACTGGAGGCAACCAAATAAATAAATAAACTTTGAAGAAAAGGAATCTCGTATCCATCAGCAATCAATCTTCATTCCACCTTGCCTAAACCTTGGCAAATATGAATCTATTTTCTCTCTATGAATGTGTCTATTCTGAACATTTCTTAATGGAAACACGTAATATGTGGCCTTTTGTGTCTGCTTCTCTCATTTGACGTGTTTTCAAGTTTCATCCATGTAGTAACATGTATCATATACTTCATTCGCTTTTATCGCTGAATAACAGTCCATTGAGAAGATAGGCTACATTTATCCATTCAGCACTTGCACACTTGGATTGTTTCCACTTCTGAGCTATCCATTATGAATTACGCTGCCATGGGCATTCTTGTACAAGTGTTTGTGTGGACTTGTTCTCATTTCTCTTGTGCGTATATATAGGAGTGGAATGGCCAGGTCATAGGATAACTGGAGAAGACTCTTGAGAGTCCCTTAGACTTCAAGGGAATCAAACCAGTCAATCCTAAAGGAAATCAACCCTGAATATTTGTTGGAAGAATTGTGGCTGAAGCTCCAATACTTTGGCCACTTGGTGCAAAGAGCTGACTCATTGGAAAAGACCCTGATGCTAGGAAAGATTGAAGGCAAAGGAGAAGGGGGAGGCAGAGGAAGAGATGGTTGGATAGCATCATCAACTCAATGGACATGAATTTGAGCAAACTTTGGAAGATAGTGGACAGAGGCGCCTGGTGAGCTGCCGTCCATGGGGTTGCAAAATATCAGACATGACTTAGCAACTAAACAACAGCTATATGTTTAACATTTTGAGGAATTGCCAAATTGTTCTCCAAAGTGGCTGTGCCATTTTATAATCCTACTAACAATGTAAAAGGGTTGCAATTTATACACATCCTTGTTCATACTTGTTATTACCTGTCTTCATGTTTTAGCCATCCTAGTGGGTGTATGGAATTCTTGCCCGAGTTTCTGCCTGTGGTTTTGTATTTCTCTGATAGTTAATCATGTTGAGCATGTTTTCATGTGTTTATTGGCCATTTGTACATATTCTTTAGAAAAATATCCATTCATATCCTTCGTGTATATATTAAAAATGGGTAATTTGTCTTTTTATTGTTGAGTTGTAAGAGGTTTTTGTTTGTTTTTACATATTCTGGACACAAGTCCCTTATCAGATATATGATTTGCAAATATTTTCTCCTATGCTATGGGTTGTCTTTTCATTTCCTTGATATACCTATGTTTTTATGTTATGCTGTTGTATCCCCTTCAGCATTATAGAGAAATCTGCTCTGTCTTATGAATTTCTCTCTGAGTTGAATTCAGCTTTGATCTTCAGGTGGTGACCTTGGTTTTCTCTTGGTTTCCATGTGCCTGTGTATCTTCACCTGTTTCTAAAGTGTACGCCATTGTTTTCAGTGTGTCTCCTCTAAGCATATGGTCATCGCTAAGTCAAGGTGCTTCCTTCCTTCCTTTCTTTTCTCTGTCCTCACATAATGCCCTCCCCAGGCCAGGCCTTTCCAGACCATGCCTCCCTGGAATAGCCACTGCTGTCACTGGACTGAGGTCCTAAGTCTAGACCCCAAAGAAGATGTCCAAAAACAGAAATATAGACCAACAGAACAAGATAGAAAGCCCAGAGATAAACTCACACACCTAATGGGCACCTTATCTTTGACAATGGAGGCAAGAATATACAATGGAGAAAAAATAGTCTCCAATAAGTGGTGCTGGGAAAACCAGACAGCTACATGAAAAAAAAGAAAAAAGGAAATTAGAACACTTCCTAACACCATACCCAAAGATAAACTCAAAGTGAATTAAAGACCTAACTATAGGACCAGAATCTATAAAACTCTTAGAGGAAAACATAGGCAGAACACTCTTAGACATAAATCACAGCAAGATCCTCTATGACCCACCTTCCAGAGGGAAATATACAGCAAAGGAAATTATTTAAACAAGGTGAAACAACCTTGAGAAAATAATAGCAAGTGAAACAACTGACAAAGGATTAATTTCCGAAACATACAAGCAGCTCATGCAGTTCAATACCAGAAAAACAACCCAATCAAAAGTGGGCAGGTCACCTAAACAGACATTTCCAAAGATGTACAGATGGCTAATAAACACATGAAAAGATGCTCAACATCGCTCATTATTAGAGAAATGCAAATCAAAACTACAATGAGGTATCACCTCATGCTGATCAGCATCAATAAATTTACAAACAGTAAATGGTGGCAAGGGTGTGAGGAAAAGGGAACCCTCTTGCACTGTTGGTGAGAATATAAATTGATACAGCCACTGTGGAGAACAGTATGCAGATTCCTTTGAAAACTAGGAGTAAAACTACCATATGACCCAACAGTCCTACTACTGGGCATATAAACTGAGAAAACCATAACTGAAAAGGAGACATGTACCCCAATGTTCGTCGTAGCACTATTTACAGTATCTACAACATGGAAGAAACCAAGATGTCCATTGACAGATGAAAAGATAAAGAAGCTGTGGTACATATATACAATGGAATATTACTCAGCCATAGAAAGAAACACATTTGAATCTGTTCTAATGAGGTGGATGAACCTAGAGCCTATTATACAGAGTAAAGTAAGAGAGAGACAAATATCGCATATTAACGCATATATATGGAATCTAGAAAACTGGTACTGATGAACCTATGCAGGGCAGCGATGGAGATGAGGACATAGAGCACAGACTTGTGGACACCATAGGGGAAGGGGAGGATGGGATGGATTGAGACAGTATCATGGAAACACGCATTACCCTGTGTAAAATAGATAGCGGTGGGAATTTGCTACTGTATGACTCAGGGAGCTCATACAGAGGTGTGGGATAGGGTGGGAGGTGGGAGGGAGGTTCAAGAAGGAGGGGACATATATATACTTATAGCTGATTCATGTTGATGTTTGGCAGAAATCAACACAATATTGAAAAGCGATTATACTCCAATTAAAAATAAATAAATTTTTAAAAGAAAAGGAAAAAAAAAAGAAGACGTGCATCATCTCTCAGCACGTCCTGCGGCCTCAAGGGCCCTCTCCTCACCCCTCCCAATCTAGAGCCACTGGCAGGGTGGATTTGCAGCCCTGAGCTGCCATTCTTCTCACATCCACCAGGGGCCGTCCCACACCTCCAAGAACTTGGCATTTTAATTAATCTCGCCCCTCCTAGTCCTCCCACGTCTCCCAATATCACCTTCGGGTTTAAAGCCCCAGAGCAGCACTCCCTATTACCCAAAGAGCCTATCTTTCCAGCCATCATGATTTAAGCTGTCTTGTGGAAAATCAGGGCTTCCCTGGTGGCTCAGACGGCAAAGCGTCTGCCTGCAATGCGGGAGACCTGGGTTTGATTCCTGGGTTGGGAAGATCCCCTGGAGAAGGAAATGGCAACCCACTCCAGCACTCTTGCCTGGAGAATCCCATGGACGGAGGAGCCTGACAGGCTACAGTGCAAGGGGTCGCAAAGAGTCGGACACGACTGAGCGACTTCACTTGGGGTCACTTGGGTGGAAAATCAGCCCAATGCATTTCAATACCTCTCTGTTGAAGTTTCCTCCTCTGTAGAATGGGAGTGATTTCCCACCTCTCTCAGAAATAACATATATAGTATTTAGCGTGGAGCCTGACACTCAGTAGGTGCTAATAATAGGAAATCGTTTACTGAGGCTTCAAAGTCCTACTAATGTCCCTCTGCACAACTCTCCTGAGAGCTCTCCATGCCAACAATCCTTTGACTTTTTGGTCAGTGACGGTAGTGGGTTTCCTTGGGGTGGGATGTTTTTGTAGCAGGTACAAACTTCCTAGGCCACAAAGTGACCTGTGTGAACATTTTTGTTTTCCATAACTGACTTTAATTGCCATCTGAATTTTCCATGTTGCATTGTGTGGAAGCATTTTCTTAAAGAATTCAGGGTTTGCTTCAGTCAATTTTGTTTCTGCATCCCCTTTCCCCTGCGGTTTCAGCTAGTGCTGTCAGTAGGGAGAGGGCTTCTGGTCTTGGTCACTTTCATTTTCTCTGCTGCCATCTGTGGGGTTCTAGTCCTACTGACCATCATTTTCTGGTGTCTGGTCACCCTGCTGGTGCCCGCAACTGGCACCATTCACTGAGATGGCCGATGGTCCATCCAGCCTATGTCATCACATCATATCCTGACCCTCAGCCTCTTCTGGCCCCAGACCCTCTCTCAGCCACTTCTGTGGTAAACTTGGGAGCTGTCTCCGGGCCTTTTTGCCCAGATAAGCCACTCCACTGGGTCTCCTTATATGTACATACATGGCGGGTATTCTGAGAGGATGGTGTCTCCATGCCCTTGCCCAGGAAGCAAGCTGCTTCCTCTTTGAGCTCTGTGCTTCTCCATTCCAGCCCATCCTCTGGGTGGGAAGAGAATGCTTCTTCATAGTTAGTGTTTTTACTGAGCCAAGAACTTCAGTATTCCAGACTTAGCTCCTTTTGCTTCTCTCTGTTTCTTCTGGAACAGCTCTGACCTGGGGACACCCTCACTGCCATTTGTACTGGGGCAGGGTGATATGACGTACTAAGAAAGAAGCCTGCCACACCTTTACCCTCTTTTCTGGGTTCTCTGAGTAAAGGCTAATGCATGGCTGCAGCATTCCAGTGAAGCTTTGTGCTCATGGTGATGTGCAGGGTGGAACCTGGGTGAGGATTGGTGGAGGTTTTCTGAGGGTTGATACTCAGCTCCTTCAGAGGGCAGACGAGCCAGAATTCCTGCCTGTAGACAAGAGAAAACAAACTTCAGTCTGGAAGGAATTTTCTGGCAGCATGATGGGCGGGCTGTAGAATCATAAGACAGACGAAAGAACCAGGTATATGAGTTGGGCAGGAAGGCTGGGAGGTAGAACCACAGGCAAAACTAGTGAGGATGGGCCTGCTGGCATCATGGTCACCACGGCCCCTTGGTGCTGGCTGCTGTGCCCCTAGCATCAGAGGAGAAACATCTCAGTGGTCCCGGCTTCTCTGTGACCCTCAAACAGTGTCCAGGTCCGAGGCAGAAGAGCTCAGGTTGAGTGGCCAAGCATCTCTGCCAGGATCTGGGAGAGGGAATTTGGCCCCACTGGGCTTCCATAGGGGAATCCTGCCTTCTGCCCATCTAGGGATCTGCTCAACGTTTGGATGCTAAGCAACCAAAACAACAAACGCCATACATCTCTTTTATTTACCCAATTGTGCATTTGCCAAGAGGCAGTTTCAAACCTGCCTCATCTAGGCAGTCTGATACATGGAGTGCTGCTTGTTTACACCACTCAGAGTTTGCCAAGTCTGGTTAAGTCATACAAACACACCAAGTGCTTTTTGATAGTCTTCTTACGACGGCTGATGTAATGGTTAACCTTTACTGAATCGTGTCCCAGGCACTGAGCTAAGTGCTTTATGTTGATGATCCGTTGGGTCTTACTCGCTGCCATTCTTCCAAGGAGGAAACTGAGGCCAAATGGTTTAGTAGCTTTCCCACATTCACATGGGTTTAAATGGGAGGAATGAAGACTTAAATTCAGGCAGCCTCTCTCCAGAACTTGGCTAGGAAAGGGCTCTGCTTTCCATAATCCAGTGGAGACAGAGTTAAACTAGTAAACACAGCACTGTGTACATGATTACAATGAGAACCAGGAAGGGAAAGAGCAGGGTGGGAGCAGAAAAAATAACAGAGCCAGATTCGTCTATCGGGTGGTGGGGGTCTCGGGAAGGTCTCTGTGAAGTGCGTAATTTTAAGCTGTGACCCCAGTGACAAGGATTAGCCAGACAAAGCAAGGGGAAAGTGGCAACAGCAAGTGACGAAGGCCTGAGGCAGGAGAGAACTGAATGTGTGTGAGGAATTAAAAGGGGCTAGTGCCGCTGGGAGGGAAAGAGGGGTCCTCTGGGCAGAAGGCCAAGGCGTTTGGGCAGGGTCTCTGTGCTTTCTCAGCTCAGAACTCCTCCCCTTCTCTCACGGCTCACTCCCTCCTCCAGTCCTTAGGCAAACCCTCCAGTGCTTATCTCCCAGCTGTCAGAATCCCACCACTTCTCCCCACCTCCACAGTGGCCACCCTGGGTTCATCACTGCAACATCCCTTGGGTCCCTGTCTCTCTGCTTCTGCCATGTTCCTGTATCAGTTGCTACCAGTGCTAAAACAATCACACCCACCTCAACTTCTCATCTCACAGATGAAAAAGTCCAGTCTCACAAGGGTGTGCCATGTCCTCCAGGCTCTGGCCTCTGTGGCCTCTATGCTGCTATCCCTCCCTCCCTGGGCTGCAGGGCCAGCCCTGCTGTCTCTTCAGCACACCAGGCAAGCTCCTGCCTTCAGGCCTTTGCACTAGCTGTTCTCTCACCCGGCCCAGAATGTTCTCTGCACACATATCCATGGGTCCCTTGTCATTTGTAGGCTTGCCCAGAGATGTTCTCATGGTGGACCGGAGGGCAGAGACAGAAACACACAGCCCTGCCCCCAAGTCATGTCTATCCACAGCCTACTGCCCAGTCACACGACTGTGCCTAAAGTCAGAGGGAGGGGCCCAAAGACTGGAGATGGAACATGCCAGAATACAGGGAGGGTGGAGGACGAGGGCCCTTTCGCACTCCACCTAGATCCCTTGACCTGAGCTCTGAATCTGTGCACCTCCCACCCCGCCCTCCCCACACACAGGGACCCACCTCCTTTAGTCATCATTTTGTTTTCATTCAACAGATATTTATTGAGCTTAGAGATGGGGCAAGCCTTGTTCTTGACGCTGGGGGCGCAGCAGCACATAGTCACAGGTCCCTGTCCTTTGGGCGCTTACAGCACTGTCTGTCAACAACACTCAGTGGACAGACACAGAGCAGTGTGAAGCGCATTGTGAGGCCTGGGAGGTGCAGTGAGGAAGCCAGAGGCAGGGGGCCCTATCTGGGGCGGAGCAGCCAGGAACGTCCTTGTGAAACTGGACTGTGAAAGAATCTGAAATGGGCTCAGATTGGAACTTGAACCCACGTGCTGGTACTCGAACCCTGACAAAACCCTGCTTGGGACTCTAACCCACACAGCCAGGACTCGAATCCGGCCAGAACCCAGGGACTTGAACCCACAATCTTTTAATTAGAATCACTCACCCAATATCTGGACTTACTGAGGCTCAGGTTCTTTGTGTCTCAGCGCAGAAGGAATTCAGCAAGAGGCAAAGTGATAAGCAAGAAATAGATGTATTAATATAGGACACTTGTAAGAGACGCAAGTGGGCAGATGAGGGAACTCTGCCCCGAGGACTGAGTGGGCTACAGTTTATAATGGAAAAAAGGGGAGGGGAAAAGACTGCCTTCTTCACGTAGATGTAGATGCAGACGTAAGGCATACAGAATTAGCTCCTCCTTCACTAGTGGGGTCGCAAAGATTCGGGCACGACTGAGAGACGCCACTTCACTTCACTTCTTCACTAGCTCCTCCTTCATGTTAGGCAGGAAAGTGAATGACCCTATGAGATCAAACTAGGCTTATTAGTAGAAAAGTGGTTTCTTCCATCTAGTGGCCTGGGGCATATCTTGTGGTTTTGTTTATGGTTTTATAATTAAGCAAGCTTGCTTTATTGAATAATGTTCTGATAGGGTTCTTGAGCTGTCATTGACTTACAATGACCTCCCAAAGATTCCTGGGTTTCCTTTTCTATCTATAGTCCCTACTGGGACTTCTACAACTACCTGTATAACCATCCTATCCTATCCCTATCTGATAGAATGCTGATGAAATGTTTGAGACGAACCCTAACGGGAGGAAGTAAGCCATGGGGGTATGTGGGAAAGAAGGCTTGGGGCAGGGCAGCTGCAGGTGCAGAGGCTCTGGGGCAGGAGTTCTGGGTGAGCCTGAGGAGCAGTGAAGAGCCCCAAGGCCCTGGAAATGGGGGGAAGGAGGTGAGCTAGTGATGATGACTGGGGCATCATGGGGTTCTGTGGTTTGATGAGCACTTGGATTTTACTCCAGGTGTGAAGGGAGCTGCAGAGGGTGGCAAGCAGAAGGCTGAATTACACTTTCAAAAGCCCACCCTGCAAGAGAGGCAGGAAGCCCCAGGGGGAAGCTGACTTAGCTGTCCAGGGGAGAGTTAGTACTGAGGGACCATGGCAAGAGGTCAACATACACATTGGAAGTGGTCCCAATAGGATTGATTGATGCACTGGACGAAAGGGAGGCAGAAGTCAAGGAGGCCCAATGCTTTTCTCTGAACAGGGGTTAAGTGGAGCTCTTATTTGCTTAGATGGAGAGTTCCAGGTAGGGACTCAACTGTAGATGTCCTCTGGGAGGAGACGGTCTTTGAAACTGGGACAGAGCAACTGAGGGAGGTATGGTGTCTTGGGGCGGGGGGATGATTATTTGTGGGGAAAGCAAGAGGTCATTCGAAGGTCACTAACTAATTCATTCATTTGGCAAAAACTTACTGAGCACCAAGGCTAAGCCAGATGCTGGGGAAACAACAAAAAAGAGAGATAATGTCACCACTCTGATTTGGTACCTTGCTTTCTAGTGGGGGAGACAGGCCATGAACACATGTAAAAGGTAAGATTGTTTCAAAGACAAGATTGTTGCAGGGAAACACAGGATAGTGGTGGAGGGTGACTGGGGGAGTCACACCTGGGCAGGGTCATCACCCGGGTCATCACCCAGGCAGCCCAAGGGACCAAACTCACAATCCCCAGGAGGACCTCAGCCCCGCTTGGCTTCTCTTTGTCCCCCAAAGAGGCTGCTGTGTCATGAGAAGGAGAGAAGGGGGAATGGACATGGTGATCTTCTGAGGTCACTGGGAGGGACAGACAGGTTGAAATGGAGAGTCAAGGAGGCAGGGAGCCTGTGATGAGATATATGACCACGTCCCTGCAGAGCAAAACTGCTCAGCCCGCTGCAAGACTTTTCTCTGAGAGCGTGGAAAGGGGGCTGCACTCTCTGTACTGGTTTGAAAGTTTCTGCTATGCAAAGAATTTTCTTTGTGCTTCCTGGAGCTTTATCCTGCAAAGTATGGGGGAGTGGAGTCTGGAGTCTCTGAGGGTTCCTACACCACGGCTCCCCTCTCAGCCCTGCCATGGCAGAGACGGGGGCTTCAGGTGATCTGTCTGTGACCTTTGGGGACAGCAAGGAGCTCACACAAGGGAGTGATTTAGATCGACTAGACTTTAAAGAAGCAGACTCAGACAGTTGTGGGCAAGCTTTCTGGGTGCTTAACTTGCAGCAAGTTAAAAGCTAATACACGAGAGCTGTGGCAGAGTATGGAGCAGGGGGGCAGTAAGATTTGGGAGACATAAATTTATATGCACAGGAAGAGCATGGATACGGGGTGGAGGGATTGGGAAGGTTAGAGTTTACATGCTTGAGCAAACTATGAACTATTTACTGAATTATGAACCACAGAAGGAGAAACAGATTTGGGGGGTGGTGCGGCGAAAAAGGATCAAGTTCTGTTTGGGAAGTCTGGCACACTGCTAGAGATACGGATCTGAAGCTTAGCAAAGCAGATGAACCCATAAATGCTGAGTCTAAGGTTACCAGGGCCCGGAGGGTGTTTGTGGCAGAGACAGGCCAGGTGATAACTGTCTCTTTTCTTTGTTTTTGGGCCCCACTGAAGGCACAACTGCAGCCTCCCTTACAGTTGAGGGGCCATGTTTACGTGGCTTTGTTCCGGCCCATGATGCCATTTCTGGGCCTGGCCTGTTTCAGTTGCCAGTCCTCTACCATAGAGGTTGGCAGTCTTTTTTCTGCAAAGGGCCAGATGGTAACTTTATTAGGCCTTGTGAGCTACGCAGCCTCCTCTACAACAATTCAATTCTGCCCTTGTAGTGTGAAAACAGCTGTGGCAATATGTCAGCAATGGGTCTGACTCTGATGCAATAAAACTATGTCTACAAAACCAGGCCAACCCCTGCTCTGCTCTCTTCTATTTGCTGCCTAGGCTCTGGTGTCCAGGTCTCCCTCAGAAGCTGTGTATGGAGACTGGCACAGCCTTACTTAATCTGTCTGAGTCACTGAATGACTGCAAGGAACAGAGGTCCCTGGTCCTTTGCTCCCTAGCCCGCCTTTTATACGAGTGAAAAGTAAACTTACAGTGTGTTTAGCAAAATGGAATTTGAGGAGAGATACCTCTTGAGTGAGTTAATGTTTTTAAGACAAATTGGTATTGCTGTTGTTCAGTCACCCAGTCGTGTCTGACTCTATGCGACCCCATGAATTACAGCACGCCAGGCCTCCTCACCCTCTCCCAAAGTTTGCCCAAGTTCATGTTCATTGCATCAGTGATGCCATCCAGCCATCTCATCCTCTGACACCCTCTTCTCCTTCTGCCCTCAATCTTTCCCAGCATCAGGCACTTTTCCAAAGAGTCAGCGGTTTGTGTCAGAGGACCAAATCACTGTAGTTTCAGCTTCAGCAGAGTCCTCTTAGTACCACAGTTTGAAGGCATCAATTCTTTGGCGTTCCACCTTCTTTACAGTCCAGTTCTCACAATTGTACGTGACCACTGGGAAGACCATAGCCTTGACTATATGGACCTTTGTTGGCAGAGTAATGTCTCTGCTTTTCAACACACTGTCTAGGTTTGTCATAGCTTTCCTACCAAGAAGCAATTGTCTTTTGATTTCATGGCTGCAGTCAGCATCTGCAGTGCTTTTAGAGACCAAGAGGAGGAAATATGTCACTACTTCCACCTTTCCCCCTCTATTTGCCATGAAGTAATGAGGTCAGATGCCATGATCTTAGTTTTTTTAATATTTAGTTTTAAGCTGGCTCTTTCACTCTCCTCTTTCACCCTCATCAAGAGGCTCTTTAGTTCCTCTTCACTTTCTGCAGTTAGAGTGGTATCATCTGCACATCTGAAGTTGTTGATGTTTCTCTTGATTCTAGTTTGTAGCTCATCCGGCCAGGCATTTCTCTGATGTGCTCAGCATATAGGTTAAACAAACACGGTGACAGCAGACAGCCCTATCGTGCTCCTTTCTCAATCTTGAACCAATCAGTTGTTCCATACAGGGTTCTAACTGTTGCTTCTTGACCTGCATACAGGTTCCTCAGGAGACAGGTAAGATGGTCTGCGATTCCCATCTCTTTAAGAACTTTCCAGTTTGTTATGATCCACACAGTCAAAGGCTTTAACATAGTCAATGAAAAACAGAGGTAGATGGTTTTCTGGAATTCCCTTGCTTTCTCTATGATGCAGCGAATATCAACAATTTGATCTCTGGTCCCTCTTCCTTTTCTAAACCCAGCTTGGACACCTGGAGATTCTTGGTTCACATAATGCTGAAGCCTAGCATGCAAGATTTTTAAGCATGACCTTACTAGCATGGGAGATGAGTGCAATTGTCCGATGGTTAGTGCATTCTTTGGTACTACCCTTCTTGGGAATTGGGACGAGGATTGACCTTTTACAGTCCTGTGGCTACTGCTGAGTCTTCCAGATTTGCTGACATATTGAAAGCAACACCATGATGGTATCATCCTTTAGGATTCCGAATAGCTCTACTGGAATTCCATCGCATCCTCTAGCTTTATTTACAGCAGTGCTTCCTAAGGCCCACTTGACTTCACACTGCAGAATGTCTGGCTCTGGGTGACTGACCACAGCATCATAGTCATCCAGCTCATGAAGATCTTTTTTGTACTGTTCTTCCATGTATTCTTTCCATCTCTTCTTGATTTCTTCAGCATCAACTGGGTCTCTACTGTTTCTGTCCTTTATGGTATCTATTTTTGGGTGAAATATTCCCTTGATATTTCCAATTTTCCTGAAGAGATCTCTAGTCTTTCCCCTTCTGTCATTTTCTTCTAGTTTCATGGACTGTTCATTGAAGAAGGCCTTCTTGTCTCTCCTTGCTGTTCTTTTGAACTCTGTGTTTACTTGGATGTACCGTTCCCTTTCTCCCTTGCTTTTTGTTTCTCTTCTTTCTTCAACTATTTGTAAAGCCTCTTCAGAAAACCACTTCGCCTTCTTGCTTTTCTTTTCCTTTGGGATGGTTTTGTTCACTGCCTCCTACACAGTATTGCAGACCTCCATCCATAGTTCTTTACTGTTAACTAGATCTAATCCCTTGAATCTATTTGTTACCTCCACTGCATATTTATAGGGGATTTGATTTAAGTAGTACCTGGCTGACTTAGTGGTTTATCCCTCTTTCTTGAGTTTAAGCCTGAATTTTGTGATGAGAAGCTGATGATCTGAACCACAGTCAGCTCCAGGTCTTGTTTTTGCAGGCTGTATACAGCTTCTCCTTCTTTGGCCACAAAGAATGTAATCAATTTGGTTTGCATATTGACCATTTGGTGATGTCCTTGTGTAAAGTCATCTCTTGTGTTGTTGATAAAGGGTGTTTGCAATGACCAGTGCATTCCCTTGGCAGAATTCAGTAAACCTTTGCCTGCTTCACTTTGTTCTCTAAGGCCAAACTTGCCTGTTACTCCAGGTATCTCTTGACTTTTTACTTTTTGCATTCCAATCCTCAATGATAAATAGAACATCTTTGTGTGTGTGTGTGTTAGTTCTAGGAGGTCTTCTAGGTCTTCTTAGAACAGATCGCCTTCAGCTTCTTTGGCATCGGTGGTAGGGGCATAGACTTGAATTACTGTGACGTTGAATGACTTGCCTTGCAAACGAACTGAGATTGTTCTGTTGTTTTTGAGGTTGTACCTGAGTACTGCATTCCTGACTCTTGCTGATTATGAGGGCTACTCCATTTCTTCTATGGGATTCCAGCCTACAGTAGTAGATGCAATGGTCATCTGAATTAAATTTGCCCATTCCTGTCCATCTTAGTTCACTGATTCCTAAAATGCTGATGTTTATTCTTACCATCACCTGCTTGACCATGTCCAATTTACCTTGATTCATGGACCTAACATTCCAGGTTCCTATGCAATACTGTTCTTTGCAGCATCGGATGTTACTTTCATCACCAGACACATCCACAACTTAGCATCATTTCCACTTTGGCCCAGCCGCTTCGTTCTTTCTGGGGCTATTAGTGCTTCTCCTCTGCTCTTCCCCAGTAGCATATTGGACACCTTCTGACCTGGGGAACTCACCTTTTGGTGTCATATCTTTTTGTCCTTTTATACAGTTCATGGAGTCCTCATGACAAGTATATTAGGGTGGTTTGCCATTCTCTCCTCCAGTGGATCCTGTTTTGTCAGAACTCTCGACTATGACCCATCCATCTTGAGTGACCCTACAGGGCACAGTTCATAGCTTCATTGAGTTATGCAAGACCCTTCACCACAACAAGGCAGTGATCCAGGAAGGGGTCCTAGCAGTGAGGTTTTACCACAGTAAAAGTCTGAAATGCATGGAATTGTATAGTTGGGGGCAAGTGGTGAGGAGACCATTTTGGGGATCTGGAAAGATGGAGACCCATGCTATGCGATGGCAAAACATTTGGAAGGATGGTTGCTATATACGAGCAGGCCAGCTGTCCTCTGAGCTGACATTCTTGGGGAAGTAGTTGTAAAACAGATTGTCATAGAGAGCTTTGGTTTTTATAGGCAGTATTTAACAAGGTATTAGAAAAAAAGACAAGGCTAGGCCAAAACTGGCTGATTTGCAAGCAAAACTAAAATGGAATAGGAAGATCCTAGAAACCTGGGGCCTTGGCTGGGAAAGCTGACTGCTTCTAGACAGTCAGAAGGAATTCACATTCAACAATCTTTTGAGCAGCAAAGGCCCATTAAGCCTCAGCCCTGTGCCAGGTCAGAGGAAGTGGGTGTCCTTCCCCCTAGCCTGAGAGCCTCTGGTGTCTGTTAGTATATCCAGGGACATGGCCCAAGGGCAGGAAGTCAGAAACCAGTCTGAAGAATAGTGTCTCAAAATGAATTTTGCGTGTGGTCACTGACACCTGAGACTGACTGGGAGCAGAGAAATGAAGAGCCTTTCAGGTTTTGAGGGATCTGTCCTGTCAATTAAGCCAGAAGCCTGAACTAAAAAAAAAAAAAAAAGTTGACTCTTTGGGCTTAGAACCATCTCAGGCCTTAGAACTTTTACCAGAGGGAGTTGCAGGCTGCAAGAGAGAGGCAGTGACCTAGGAGGGTATTTCCCAATACCTACTCTGAACCAGGCACTGGAGCAGAGTGGCAGCAGAGCCCTGGATGGGGAGGGGAGCTGCGGAGATCGGGCAGGGCAGGGCAGAGTCTCTCGCCAGGCAGCCACTTTTCCAGCGTCTGTCCGGCTGGATTTCACAATGGCTGTGATTAGAGCCTGCTCTACACCTTGCATTCTTCTCCTGACTGGGGTGTTGTATGGTGGATATTCTGCCTCTGTGTGTGTGTGTGTGTGTGTGTGTGTGTGTGTGTGTGTTGGAGGCAGTGAGAGGGAAGGCCAGATGAAGACAGATGACTTGTTTTTTGGTTTTTTGGTTTCCAGACCACAAGGACTTCCCTGTAGCTCAAAGGGTAAAGAATCTGCCTGCTCTGCAAGAGACCCAGGTTTGATCCCTGGGTCGGGAAGATCTTCTGGAGAAGGGAATGGCAACCCACTCCAGTAGTCTTGCCTGGAGAATCCCATGGACAGAGGAGCCTGGTGGGCTACAGTCTGTGGGATGGCAAAGAGTTGGACCCAACTGAGCGACTAACACTACTACTATTAGACCTCAAGGAACCACACTGGACCTGGCGAGAGAACTGGGTGTCTCCTGGGGGCCCCAGGGTGTGGCGGAGGTCCCAGAAGGCAGAGAGGGCACAGGAGTGGGAGTGTGTTCCGTGTGGGAGAGGAGGAGAGGAACAGTGCTTCTTCAGTGACCACAGGGGCGCTGTGGGAGACAGCAAATTAGGCAAGATGGCATATTCAGGCTCTCTTGCCTCACGTTTTGTAAATAATGACTAGGTAACAGCTGAGATCATTTATAGCACTGCACATAGGGGTCACGAGGTACTCGCTTGGTCACGAGCTACTTTGTGCCGTAGGGGAGTACGAGCTCCACCTAGAAAGTGGCGGCCTTACTGCTTCGTCACGGCTGTGTCCATTGGGTCAGCCATGAGAGGGGAGAATGGAGTGTCTGCTGCTATTGCTGCTGCTGTGTCAGCCAGGAGAGAATAAGCGTGTCTGCAGTTCCTACAGCGCCTTGAGTCTCCTTCCAGCCTCTTAGCTTGCGCCTTGCCTACCCTGAGTTCAGCGAACAGTATGAACAGCAAGACAATTGGGTCATGAAAGTAGAGACCTTATGGATGAACTTAGGGCCCTTATGAAAAAAAGGCCGCAAAACTCTTCCACCCTTCCCTGATGTGAGGACACAGCAGGATGAGCCGACTGTGAACCAGGAAGTGGGCTATCACCAGACATCCAATCTGCCAGTGCCTTGATCTTGGACTTCCCAGCCTCCAGAGCTGTGAGAAGCCCAAGTGGACTAAGACAGGTGGTGTTCTGGCCAACAGGAAGTGGGTAGAAGTGACATCTGCGTCTGTTGTAAAAACCTAAGAGACCTTCCACACTGTGCTCCGTGTTCTCTCAGGACCCCTGGCTGGAGACAGATGCCCAAGCCCTCCATGGAAGCCACATGGCAAAGAAGGCAGGGGCTGAACCCTTGGTGGCTCCGTGGAACACACTGCCAGCTGGATTTTATATGAAGAAACATCCCTCTATTGCATTAAGCCACTGCAACGTTGGATTCCCATGTCAGAGTGGCTGGTATCACCTTCATAGCACCTAGTGGAAGCCATGGGGGCAGAGGAGCCAGAGCAGGGGTCTGGGGGTGGCAAGAGAGGGGTTCTGGGGATCACCGCAGCTCTGCTTGAAGGGCAGGTGGAGAGATGAGGGTAGCAGGGCTTCTGGATGAAAAGGACTATGGTGGCTGGAGAAAGGACCTGTTAAGACCCTGTTGCAAATAATTCCTGGGTCAGTCTCAGAGTACAGGCATGGCCCTGCATGAGTCCTGGTGTGGGAGACGGGTCACCACAGTGCCATATGGCAATTGCAGCTCAGAGCAAGAGGCGAGGCTGGGTACCAGAAAGATACTCAGCCCGAAGTGGTGAGAGTGGGGGTCCTAGGTGAGGGGCTTATGGGTCCCTCTGAGAACCAGACAAAAACTAAGGCCCCTCTTCTCAGAGCAACACAGGCAGCTGGCACACACCATATGGCCCCGTGCTCAGAGTTTCTGTAAACGTCCGAAGGCAGCCTGGGAGCCAGGGGAAAGAACCCCCGCTGTGACCTCAGTTAACTGACTCCCTCGGCCCTACAGGGATCTGTACTTGAAAGGAGGGACAGAGACACTGGATGGAACTGGCTCAGAGTCAGACAGCCAGAAGAGTTGGCACCTGGATTGAGGTCAGGCTGGTCTGATCTCCTCCTGTTCTCTCTGCAAAACACCCAGAGGATCTCTTCAGCTGTCTGGAGGCATTGCCACCACAGAAGATGGAGAAAAACTCAGGGCCTGGAGACAGGCCAGGCCTCGCTCAGGAAGCGCACAGATGCTGGAGCTCAGGCCCAACTTCATCCACAGCCCATCTGGGACCGACAGGTCACTGGTGTGGGCGGCTGGAGTGGAGCCGTCCCTGGAACCTTGAGAAGCTGTTGCACCCTGTGCACCTACTGCCTGTTTGCTCACTAAGGAGAGGAGAGGTCAGGGCCTGGGCTCTGCTGGACTTTCCTCAGCCCAGAAATTTCATCACTAAGCTTTGCTCCTGCCAGCCTCACAAGGAAAATGACTGGAAACAGGAAAGGGCATGGCATAAGTTCCAAAAATCACTGTAGGGAACTGGAGACATTTTCAGCACTCCTGAAGGATACGGGTGAGAAGCTGTCTTTGGTCATTGATTATTGGGTGGTAAATTGTTGACTGGTGACTGTTTGTTCAACCTGGGAAAGGAACCGCAACTTCAGGGGTCTGGGTCATTTGTGGAGAGAATGGCAGTGGCTGGGGTTGGTAGGGTCAAGGATCCAGGAAGGGAATGGAGGATGCCATCTCACAAGGGATCCGCTGCTCTCAGAGTGGCAGTAGAGCCATGAGTTCACGTGGGGGCTAATCTGGAAGTCTTTGCCGTGGTAGCCTGAGGGCTATCAGGCTTGGGTCAGGGTCAAGGGTCCCAAGTGCTAGACTGGGTCCTACGCAAAGGGTGGGGCATTCAGAATCAATGAGAGTAATTTAGAATTGCCCCTGATGAGTGAACACTGATGGGGCAGCTTTCCCCAGCAGATTTAATTGGTAGCCTGGCCCCTCAGAACCATCCCTATGGAGGCTGCCAGGGCAGCTCTGGAACTCAGGAGCATGGAGAGCACGCACAGGCGACTTCATGTCCACAAGAGCCACGGGGATGGTTAACTGCTCTCTAAATGGCTATCTCCTCCATCTGGGCACACACCCATCCCACATTCTCAGCTTCCTTTGCAGTTAGTTGAGGCCATGAGACTGAGATGAGGCCCATGGAACATGACTTTTCTAGGCCTGATATAACTGTAGAAAACATCCTCATTGCATGGTCCTTCATGACCTCTCCTCTTTTGTTACAATGATCTTGGAAGCCATGTATTGATGATAACAGAGCCCAGATATTTAAAGAACTTTATCATGAGGGCAGTATCCCCAGCCACCAGAACTGAACCTGCCTGGGACTGTTCATGTGGATGAGAAATGAACTCAGCTGTGTTTATGCATTATCATTCCAGCTTGCTTACGCAGCATTGACTTGCCCTGATAATAAGATGACCACAAAGCTTTCAGGCCACAGACTCTCTTAGTTTTCATGTCTAGCTATTCTGACTCCTGTTCAGCAGTTTAGGTTCTCAGCCAGAATAAGATGTGGAACTTCAACTTCTTGGAGAACAGTGCCCATCTCACTGGTCACAACCAAGTCACCTGCCTCAGATTATTGGTCTGTGGTGGTCTGAACCACCTTGGGGAGCCAGTCTTCTGAAAAGTAGTTTGTCCGCCCTTGAAGGTAGTCTTAATTGCCTCCACTTGCATTGTTGATCTCAGCTAGGACCAGATTTTGCCAGAGGCGTTTATATCCTATGGTAATCCTGTGTCCCCATCAACACACAAAAGTCAGCACCCTAGGTAAAGCTGGCTCGGAGAAGACCAAGGAGGCCAAATGAATGGATTTCTCAGCTCCTGAAGGCCTCGGGCTATCATTTAAGGCTGAACCTTTCTCCTTGTTAAAGGGCTGGCTATTGTGGTGATAGGGGTGAGAAAACGGTGATGGAGTTTCTCTGGTGAACCCTAGGAACATTGAGTATCTTTGGTAGAAAGTCTACTCAAAATGGGCTTCCCTCATAGCTCAGAGAATCTGCCTGCAATGCAGAAGACCCCGGTTCAATTCCTGGGTCAGAAGATCCTCTGGAGAAGGAAATGGCTACCCACTCCAGTATTTTTGCCTGGAGAATCCCATGGACAGAGGAGCCTAGCAGGCTACAGTCCATGGGATCACAAGAGTTGGACATGACTTAGCAACTAAACCACCACCTACTTAAACAAGTTAAAATGAAACAAGGAGCCTCTATTGGAAGGACACTGAGGAAAGTCCCAGGGAGTGTCAGCAACTGCGGTGTGTCTGATACCTCAGAAGCTGGGGTGCAGTCAGTCAGGGATATAACCCCCCTTGGTTGTCCATCCTTCAGCAGCAGCATCCATATCTTTCAGCCCTACCAGAGAAGAGGGGAATGTCTCAGCAGAGAAGCCCTAGAAACGGCTCTCATGAGTCTGGCTTGGCAATCACGTTGCCAGGAGAATAGCGTTCAGCCTGAGTCACGGCTGACTCTGCAGCCTGGGGCAGGAGTTGAGTAGAAAAGCTTAGCTTTCATTAAAATTCAGAAGCAGCCAGAGGCACCTTTATCCTAAAACCAGTATCTGCAGAGAAAAGCAGACTGAATTACTTTTCTGCTAGACTCCTGAACAATGGGGCTGCTGGGTTGAGGCTCCAAGCCTATGAGAAGCTGAAAATCTTATCATTGGGCCTCCATATCCACGGTTTTCCAATACCACAGTTCAAAAGCCTAAATTCTTAGGTGCTCAGCTTTCTTTATGGTCCAACTCTCTCACATCCATACATGACTACTGGAAAAACCATAGCTTTGACTAGACAGACCTTGGTCAGCAAAGTAATGTCTCTGCTTTTTAATATGCTGTCTAGGTTGGTCATAGCTTTTCTTCCAAGGAGCAGGAGTCTTTTAATTTCATGGCTGCAGTCACCATCTGCAGTGATTTTGGAGCCCAAGAAAATAAAATCTGTCACTGTTCCCATTGATGCTTTTGAACTGTGGTGCTGGAGAAGACTCTTGAGAGTCCCTTGGACATCAAGGAGATCCAGCCAGTCCATCCTAAAGGAAATCAATCAGTCCTGAATATTTATTGGAAGGACTGATGCTGAAGCTGAAGCTCCAACACTTTGGCCACCTGATGCGAAGTGAGCCTGATGCTGGGAAAGATTGAAAGCAGGAGAAGGGGACGACAGAGAATGAGATGGTTGGATGGTATCACCGACTTGAAGGACATGAGTTGGAGCAAGCTTTGGGTGTTGGTGACAGACAGGGAGACCTGGCGTGCTGCAGTCCATGGGGTCGCACAGTCAGACATGACTGAGCCAATGAACTGAACTGAACTGATGGGTTTCCCAGGCGACTTAGTGGTAAAGAATCTGCCTGCCAATGCAGGGGACATGGGTTCAATATCTAGATCACAAAGATCCCTTGGAGGAGGAAATGGCTACCCACTCCAGTGTTCTTGCCTGGGAAATCCCATCGACAGAGGAGCCTGGCGGGCTACAGTCCATGGGGTCGCAAAGAGTCAGAAATGACTGAGCAACTAAATTTCAGGAGCTGTTTCCACAGAAGAGAAAAAGGGATCAGAGTGTTGCCGCAGGAAGTTAGAAGCCAACAGAGCTGGAAGAGGCGAGGGATGGATTCTCCCAGTAAAAACTGATTTCAGACCTCAGGCCTCCAGAGTGTGTGAGAGTGAATTTCTGTTGTTTTAAGCCACCAAGCTTGTGGTACTTTATCACAGTAGCCTCAGAAAACCAACACACAGTGACACAGAGTTATCATTAAACTGTAGTTGGTAGAATATTCTGTCTTATTCAAAATGCAAAATTAGTGTGGTTTTACTGCAAAGGTTCTGACATTTTATATCACTCAAAACTACATCAATTTGTTTACTTTTAGGAACAGAAATAAAATATTTAATTGCTTATGTGTATATCAAAAGTATTAATTTAATGAATACATTTAAAATATGACACGGTCCTAGAAGGCCCTTTTTGGTATTTCTTGTTGAAAAAAAAAAACATGCTGGGAGCCTCAGAGAAGGGACATGATCTTGGCCCCTCTTCCATCTATTTGACAATGGGGTCCTGTGCCCCACAGGGTCTGGGTGGGCTCCTCACCCTGTGTCTGCACCACCTGCACAGTAAAGACCACCTCTGGGCTCTCTTCCAACCACAGAAGTCTCCGACCTTCTTGCCCTCTCTCACTCTCTCATTCCTCACCCACCACATCCTCACCCACCACATACACTCACTCACACATCCTCACCTACTACATACCTTCACCCACCACATACCCTCACCCACTGCACACACTCACTCACACATCCTCATACTCACACATCCTCACCTACCACACACCTTCACCCACCACATACCCTCACCCACTGCACACCTTCACCCATCATACTCCGTCAGCCACAACATAATCTCACCCACCACCACACACCCTCACCCAGCACACTGCCTCACCCACCACACCTCCTCACTCACCACCATCCCTCAGCCACACACACCCTGCTGCTGCTGCTGCTAAGTTGCTTCAGTCATGTCTGACTCTGTGCGACCCCATAGATGGCAGCAAGAACACTGAAGTGGGTTGCCATTTCCTCCTCCAATGCATTAAAGTGAAAAATGAAAGTGAAGTCGCTCAGTCGTGTCCGACTCGTAGCGACCCCATGGACTGCAGCTTACCAGGCTCCTCTGTCCATGGGATTTTCCAGGCAAGAGTACTGGAGTGGGGTGCCATTGCCTTCTCCACACACACCCTAAACCACAACATATCCACACCCACCAAACTCCCTCAGCCACCACACACCCTCCCCAAGTACATACCCTCACCCCCTACAATAGCCCCGCCATCACACATCCTCACTCACCACGTACACTCAGCCACCACTAAACTACGCCCACTGCACTCCCTCAACCACCATACCACATACCCTCACCTACTACACTCCCTCAGCCACACACACCCTCACCCACCATGCTCTATCACCCACCAAGCACCCTTGCTCACCACATAGCCTCACCAATCATACACTCTTACCAACCACATACCCTCACCACCACACGCCCTAGCCCACCACATGCCCTCTCCCACTGCTCTCCTTCAGTCACCACACATACTCACTCACCACTCTCTCCTACCCACCAAACAGCCTCACCCACCACACATTTTCACCCACTGCACTAACTCAACCTCCACGCATGCTGACCCACCACACACCCCTTCCCACCACCACACACCCTCGCCCACCACACACCCTCACGCACCACACACCCTCACGCACCACACTCCCTCAGGCACCACACATCCTCACTTGACACACACTCTCACCAACCACACACCCTTGCGCACCACACACCCTCACGTACCACACACCCTCACTTGACACACACTCTCACCAGCCACACACCCTCACCCACCACACACCCTCACCCACCACATACCCTCAGGCACCACACTCCCTCAGCCACCACTCACCCTCACTTGACACACACTCACCAACCACGCACCCTTGCCCACCACACACCCTCACCTACCACATACCCTCACCTACTACACTCCCTCAGCCACACACACCCTCCCCCACCACACATCTTCGCTCACCACATACCCTCCCCATTACTCTCCCTCAGCCACCACATGTCCTCACTAACCGCTCTCTCAGCCACCACACACACTCACTCACAACACATGCTCACCCGCCACATTCCCAGCCACCACACACCCCACACATTTGTCACCTACCACACTAACTCACCCTCTACACATCCTCACCACCACACACCCTCACCCACCACACACCCTCACCCACCACACACCCTCACCCACTATAGTTCCTCAGCCACCTCACATCCTCACCCACCACAGTCCCTCGGCCACCACACACCTTCAGCCACCACACCCCTCAACCACCATTGTCCTACCCCTCCACCTCCATCTCTGTCATCCCCCCTGGTGTGCGGGGTATCTGGAAAGGTGCAGGCAACCTCTTACACACTCAGAAGGGAGAATCTTGCCTTGGGTATTAGTGGCAACCAGTAAATTGTTGCATCCAGAGAGGCTGTCCAGGAGCACGACAGCCTGTGGAATGGCCTAGAGAGGTCACTGATGGCTGGGGGCACCTACCACTCTCCCCTTTCCTCTGGCAGATGACTTTGGTAGTTTCCAAGAGGGGTCAAATCTGCTTGTGAGGGTGTAAGCATGGCCCGGGTGACACACTCTCGGCTCATGCCTCTCCAGTAGCCGAAAGCAGCCAGAGCCAGAGCTCCAGTCTGAATTGTGGGAGAAGAGGAAAGACCAGAGATTCCAGTTAAACAAAGCCGAGGCTCGGGTTCTAGTAGGAATTTGGAAACCTGGAAGGTGAGTCAAGGTTGGTTTTTCAGAATGGAAAATAAAAATGCCAGGTCCTCCAGAGCCCTGTCTGCAGGCTGTGCCTGCTTGGGGCTTCTCAGCCCCCAGGCGGGGCAGGCGAGTGGCAGCATTTCTGATGAGCACCCCAGGTTCTAGTGCACATGCGCTGTGTGTATATGTGCCTATATGTATGTACACGGAATTGGGTATTTAAGCACGTATATGTACATGTGTTTGTGTTTAAGTGTGTTTGTGTGTCTTCCCAGGTGGACTCTTAAGGAGCCAGGGACTTCCTGGAAGGTGGAGAGGAGAGCATGCTCAGGGATAGCGGAGGATTCTCGCCTGGAGACTTGGTGCCCGTGATTCCAGGAGAGTGACTGATTTGCACTCGCAGAGACATGCACCTGGAGGTGATCACCCAACTCCAAAAAACCAGGAGGGAAGATTGGGGCTTGCCTTCAAACTGTCCCAAGGAAGGGACTGTGGTGGCACCAGCAAGGGAGTTCGAGAGCAGTGCCCCGTCCAGCACTGGCCTTTGGGGCCCTCTTTGGCCTTGGTTGTCATGGGCCTGGGCTGCTCACAGACCCTTCCCTCTGTCCCCAGCTGATCACAGAAGGCACAGAGCAGACACTCAGCTCCCTGGCATCGATGTTTTACAACCCTGATTGCCCATCTGTGGGGCCCCTCCACTGCACCTCTGATGCTCCAGGGTCTCTCCTCTTAACCCGACTGGGTGGACTCAGCCTCCAGGCCCTGCTGTGGCTTCCAGTGACTTGGGAGTCTGGGGTTCTCTCTGTACCACCTCCAGTCACAGGAGGGCTATATGGACCACCCTGGCTTCCGGCAGAGGAACAACCTTCCAGTCAAGGGACAATTAAAAAGATCTCCCCAGTGTGCCGTCAACTCCCAATTAATCTCTCTCCCACCCCACCCAGCAGCAGTCCAAGCTTAGTCACTTCATGCCAGTGTATACACCTGGGAACTCTGTTCTGTGGAGCTTCATTTGTGGCCATCCCCCTATCCCCAACCTTGGAGATGAAGAACAGAGGGTAGACTGTGATGCCAAAACCAACACGGGGTGGAGCTTCAAACAAGGACCAGCAGCTGCTGCGAGGATGCACAGAGGCCACGGATGGGGAGTGATGAGCAAAAAGGAGCAGAAACCACCAGCAGCACTTGAGTCAGTGGGGAGCTGGCACAGGAGAGGACACAGAGAGGGAATCCTGGCGGGAGGGCAGGTCTGGGGCTGGTAAAGTCACAGTGCTTCGCTGAGTGTCTACCTCAGGGACACAGATTGGTGGCTTGTCTTTTCCATCCACCCCTTTGCCTGGCTCTCTGGACTCCTAAGGCAGACCTTGTAGGTCTAGGCATCTGCCTACCAGACTCAGAGGCAGAGTGATGCAACTTCTTTATCTTTGCTTCCTTTTAAAAATGAAACTCCCCAAAGCTAACTTCTCATGTTTCACTGGCTGGAATTTCTTCACCTCCCCACCATGCCTAACCAATCTCTTGGCAAAAGACCTGAGCCACCAGGATTGCTTTGGAGCAATTAAAGTTCATGCCGCTGGGGCTTGGCAGGGGTCCTTCCTTGAAGAGAGGGTGAACAAAATTGGGGTCCAACCAGCAGGATGATGTGGGGGGTGGAGGCGTTGGTCAGGCAACAGCACCTGCCATAGAGAGAAAGAGGAGGCCTGGGTGTTTAGGAACAACACAGCAGCTCCAGAGAAGGATGACGCTTGAAACTGAGGCAGAGTCCCTCATTCGCTCAGCATACCTTTGACCCCAGCTGACTTTGGGCTGAGGTGACAGGGCTGTGTTGACAGTCCTGTCCTGGGTGGTTCCACCAACAGTGGAGTGCTTACACCCTCACTAAGTGCCACCCCTGGACACGGTTCTGAGTGAGCTTTGTGGAAGAATGGCCAAGACCTTAGTAAGGCGAGAGGCCAAGGAGTGTGGACCCAGAGGTGGCTGGAGACTGTGGGAAATTAGGGTTTGGTAGTGAGCATGCCAAGGAAAGGTAGAAGAGAGGCGGCCAAGGGGAGGGGCGGCTCTCAGGGCTGCGAGTTCCAGGGACTGGGGAGCAGCGGGAGGGTTTGAAGACCCATGAAGATCTCTGCCACCAACCTCAAAGGGGCCCCAGGTGCCTCCAGAGCAGGAACTGGCGGAGAGGACTGAATCTTCTGGTGGGAAGGGAACTTAAGCACAGTTCTGGAGACTCCTGGAGATAAGCACTCAGAAAGCACCTTGAAGCTGGGTACCTGAGTGTGGTTCACAGAATAACACTCCTCCCGCTACTGACTCCCTGAGAAGTTTGTGTCCTGATCCCTGGATCCTGTGATATATAAATTTATATGGTAAAGAGGACTTTGCAGATGAGATCAAATTAAGGATCTTGAGATGTCCTGGATTATCAAGTGGGCCCAGAAGAAGCGGCAGCAGGACATGAGTCAAGGAATGTAGGCAGCCTCTAGACCCTGAAGGCAAGAACAGATTCTCATTGCCTTGGTTTCCTATGGCTGCTGTGACAAATCACCTCAAATCTGGTAGCTTAAAACAAGAGATAGTTATTCTCTTACAGTACTGGAGGCCAGAAATCTGAAATCAAGGTGTTGAAGTCAAGCCCCCTTCCTGGAGGCCTCAGGGGAGAATCTGTTCCCTGCTGCTTCCAGCTTCTGGTGGCTGTTGACATTCTTTGGTTTAAGGCGCATCATCCCAATCTCTGCCTTCTCCACTGTCTCTATCTTCTCATCTGCATCTCTCTAAGGATACACAAGACTTCATTAAGGCCCACCCAGAAAGCCCAAGAGAAGGTCCTCCTCTCAAGATCCTTAACTTAATTACACACTTTATACGGCAAAAGATGGTATTCCATTTTGCTGTGTAAGGTCCTATTTGGAGGTTCTGGGAATTAGGTCAATGATCTCATAAGCCAGATTTGGAACAAGGAGGACACAGAGAACTGAATAGGCAACGGCTATCTTGGAGGCAACTGGGTGTCACTTGGACAGAGAGAGTGAAGAAGGGAGGACTCGGATTTTCCTCCTTGCCATAGACCACACATAGTCTGCCGTATCTCCTGGTCATCTCTCTGGAAGCGTCTTTCCCCCTCAGCCACCGTGGTCTCGAAAATCTGGTCGGTTGTGTTAAACTTCTGCTTCCTCAGCGGTTCCTCTGCGCTCTACCCTCAGCCCGTCAGGCCCCTGGCCTGGAGCACTCTTCCCACGCCCACCGACCCACCTCTCAGCCTGCTCCCTCGGTGGTCTTTGGGCTGCCTTCTGGCTCCTTCACTACCCTCCGCTTCCTCTGCCCCCTCTCTGCTGGGTCCACAAGTGCCACAGGGTGCTTAACATGGCACCTCGCACCCTGCAGGCACTGCATAGACTCCTGTGGAATGGCCAAATTGGACCTATGAGATAAGTGACAGGGAGGCCCTTGTTGGGCTGTGACACGCCAGTAGGAGAGCTGAGGAAGTGGAGCCTGGGGCCTTAGAAACACTTTGGGGTGTCTCTACTTTGAAAGGTATACCCACGATGTTTCTTTCTCTAGAGCTTTGTCCCCCATTCCTGACATGGAGCTCCTAAAACACTTGTAATTTCCTGACTGACAGAAGCGTCTATTATTATATTTGGTCTTAGTACCTAGTTCCCTGGAATCTCCAGTGATGAGTGTCTTTTGTTGGCCGATAAGGTGATGGGATGGAGGGGTTGGGGTGAGGGGCCAGAGGAGTGGGACTAGCTTCAGGATAGCGTCAGTGAGGGACAGCTTCCAGATGGCCTCAGGATAGGGGCTGGGGGCACTTGAAAGACCAAGAAATGACTAGAAGATTGGACTTTTAGCCCCAACCTGACCACCCAGGAGGAGAGAGGGGCTGGAGATTGAGTTAATCAGCAACGGCCAATGATCTGATCAATCACGCCTGCATAAAGAAATCATAAAAACTATGGTGGGGGCGGGGTGGAGTTTCTGAGAGCTTCTGGCTTATCAAAGTGCTGGGAGTGCTATGCAAGCCCCTCACACCTTGCTCTATGATCTTTTTGTTTGATTGTTCCTGAGTTGTATCTTTTATAACAGTTCAGTTCAGTCGCTCAGTCATGTTCAACTTTTTGCAACCTCATGGACTGCAGCACGCCAGGCTTCCCTGTCCATTATCAACTCCTGGAACTTGCTCAAACTCATGTCCATCGAGTCAGTGATGCCGTCTAACCACCTCATCCTCTGTCGTCCCCTTCTCTTCCTGCCCTCAATTTTTCCCAGCATCAGGCTTTTTTCCAATGAATGGTTCTTCGTATCAGGTGGCCAAGGTATCGGAGCTTCAGCTTCAGCATCAGTCCTTCCAATGAATATTCAGGACTGATTCCCTTTAGGACCTGGTTTGATTTCCTCGCAGTCCAAGAGTTTTCTCCAATACCACAATTTAAAAGCATCAATTCTTCGGCACTCAGTTTTTTTTATAGTCCAACTCTCACATCCATAGATGACTACTGGAAAAATCATAGCTTTGAGTATATGGACCTTTGTTGGCAAAGTAATGTCTCTGCTTTTTAATATGCTGTCTAGGTTGGTCATAGCTTTTCTTCCAAGGAGCAGGCATCTTTTAATTTTATGGCTGCAGTCACCATCTGCAGTGATTTTGGAGCCCCCAGAAAATAAAGTCTGTCACTGTTTCTACTGTTTCCTCATCTATTTGCCATGAAGTAATGGGACCAGATGCCATGATCTTACTTTTTTGAATGTTGAGTTTTAAGCCAGCTTTTCCACTCTTTCACTTTCATCAAGAGGCTCTCCAATTCTTTGCTTTCTGCCATAAGGGTGGTGTCATCTGCGCTGGCAATAAATAGTAAAGAAACTGTTTTCCTGAATTCTGGGAGCTCTTCTAGCAAACCATCAAAACTGAGGGGGGGTTTGTGGGAACCTCTTCAGTTTATCTCCCAGGGGAGACGTGGGGTCTCCTTGCCTCATAAGGGAGGCTGCCGGATTGGTGAGCCCCTGTACACCGTCTACAGCACCACTTCTGTGCCCACGTTTTGCTTTCCTTCCCAGCAAGTGGTGCTGGGACAAGTCTGACTGCAGAAAATGGTCTCCTACTTGGGTTACTTGTGAATTTCCTTGTTTCAGTGTTTTTCCCCTCAGTTTATCTCCCAAATATTTGAGTAAAGGAAACTTTCTTTGCTTTTGGGAAGTGCCAGACTGTCCTCCATTCCTGGTCTGCAGCCAGTGGGAGTGTGTGAAAACACAGGTTCCTTATCCCAGCGAGATCAGGACAAGTTTCACCAGGCCTCCAAGTGACTCTCATGTGTGCCAGGCTTGGGATTCTCTACAAGACCCTCCTTCAAGTTCATGGCCAGAGGAGGAGCATATCCTATCTACAGACAATACAAGTCTGCCTTCCAATTATGGCTTCTAAGCTGAGAGCTTATGTCTCCTCCTTATGAATCAACTTAGGAGAAATAACCAGAGTGGTGGCTTATTCTGTAAAATTCTATTCATTCATTCAACAAATTCTTACCCTTTGCTAGGCACAATGGTAGGCATGGATGAGGCAGTGATGACTAAGACATGGTCCCTTCCCTCAAAGGCCTTGGAGTCTCATTGGGGAGACAGGTAATCACATTCCAGTGTGATGAGTAGCCTCGTAGGAGGAGCGGGATCAGGGTCAGGGCACCAGGAAGCAGAAAGCAGCGACTTTGTTTTCCTTGTGTGTGAGAGAGAGGCAGAGAACCAAAACAGTGTCATGATTTAGTCATAGGTATTTTAGCATTCTAGATTTTTTTCATTCATAATTCAAGAGATAAAAATAATAAACCTGCTTCTGGATATGCTACTAAAGTCTTCCTTAGGCTAGAAGGAAAATGTCTTCCCAATTAGTTCATTATGGAAATGTGAAGGCAGATTATATATAGATAAATGACTTTAGGATTACATAACTGTGTTAGACTCTGGAATGGTTTCTGCAAAAGCTGAGAGGAATCAATTTCCGGTATAAGATGACATCTGGCCTGTTGCCTTTGGGGAAGCAAAGGTATTTCTGGACATCTCAGAGCCTGCAGATAGGGCCTGACTACTAGCACCCAGATGGCCACAAAGTTTGGGGCATGAAAGAAGTCATTCAGGGCAATGACTTGAAACCCTGGCTATACCTTCAGGATCACTTTGGAGCTTTTAAAGCTACCACATCTGCCCTCTCTGTGACTCTGCTTTAATTAGGAGCAGTCAGGTGCTGGTACTTTGTAAAAGGTCCCCAGGCGGCTCTTACATGAAGCCAGTGCTGAAAACCCCTGTCTATGGGAGGAGGGGCTGTGGAGGCAGCACAAAGTCTGGGGAAAGGAGATAGGGAAGAAGCTACCAGGGAAGTGGGTGGAAAGCAGGAGGGTCCTAGCAGAGGAGCCGTGGTCAACAGGTCACATGCTGCAGAGATGGGAAGGAGCACGGCTGCGTGTGCCGTTTAGGGCCATGCCGCCACTGGGGGGTTTAGCTGCGGGTTTGTCAGCAGAAGGATGAAAGCGAAGCCGGATCAGAGTGTACAGAAGAGAAGCGAGTCAGGACTTGGAAGGTGAGAAAATGGGCACAGAAAATGTAGACTGACTTTGGAGATGACTGTTGTCCGTGGAGAGGGCATGTACA
Organism: Budorcas taxicolor; assembly: GCF_023091745.1. NCBI lineage: Eukaryota > Metazoa > Chordata > Mammalia > Artiodactyla > Bovidae > Budorcas > Budorcas taxicolor. The sequence goes on along the minus strand of NC_068928.1, from coordinate 35,652,014 downwards.
TTTCAGGAAGGGGAACCCCTTCTGGGACCTGAGAATAGGCTCTTGTCTAACACTTGGAAATGAATTGTCCAGGGAGACACAAATGCTGACAAAGCAAAAGACTTTACTGGGAACGGGCCCCCCGGTGGAAAGCAGCTAGGTAAGGGAACCCAGGAGAACTGCTCTGCCCTGTGGCTGACAGTCTCAGGTTTTGTGGTAATGGGTCAGTTTTCTTTCTTTCTTTTTTTTTTTTTTTAATGGGTTAGTTTTCTGGTTTTCTCTGGCCAGTCGTCTTGCTGGGCCCATATTTGGTCTGACTCAGGGTCCTCCCTGGTGGTGCACACATCTCTCAGCCAAGTTGGATTCCAGTGTGAGGGTTTCTGGGAGGTTGGTAGGATGTATGGTTTCCTCCCTCCTCTTTGTCCCCTCCCAAATTCTCCTGGTCAGAAACTCCACATTTTTTAAATCAGACTTCCTGTTGCAAGACAACTCAGGCAAGTGGTTATCATCATGCCTGGCCAAGGCAGGCAGTTTTAGTCAACAGTTCCCTAACACAAGGGAGGCAAGGGAATGATTTAGTCATTTGTTGAGGATGGAAGAGACTTGGGAGTGTCCAGATGCTGATAGAAATGGCCCAATTAAGAAGAGCTGGTGGATGTTTGGAAAAGAAAAGGTGTAATTGATGGCAGCAAGTTCCTAAGAAGGTGGGAGGGGAGAGAAGGGTGGGGGCCCGACACAAACAGCGTTGTTGTAATAGGATGGGTGATGGAAAGGATGAGGGCGAGGGCAGGGGGTCATCTCACTGTGCTTCCCAGAACACATACTCACCAGTAGTTTACTCACTGACGGGGCTCCTCACGCTCTGTCCACGTCATCTTTCCCGCGAGAGCAGTCTGCTGCTTTTCCTTTCTTCCGTCTTCTCTTCGTGGCAGCCAGACCTGGAGCCACTGTCCCAGTAACGGGTGGCCTGGTAGCGGTCTGGCTGTCCTCTCTTCCTGGTCCACCTTCTCCATGTGTAACTAGATGTCTAGTTGGTAAACCAGCTTTAACCCCATAGCCTGAACCTGGGGAGGGAAGCTGGGAGATGAAGGCCTGAGGTCCTTGACCCAGGCCCTCTTCTCAGTCAGGATCTGTCTTACTGGAGAGTCTCTGCAGTGGCTCAGACACTAAGCCCCTAAGATTAAGATTGATGAATACACTGGTCCCGTTGGCACTTATCTTTTGTATGTGCCCACCCCTTCTTTGGGAAACAATCAGGACATGGCTCAGTCACAGGGTTCAGGTATCGAGCCTTCATCCCAACACCCTCACGTTCTCTGCCCCCAGTGGTGGGCTCTTTGCCTCTCCTGATCCTTGCTATCTGAGGCTACACTGGACAGCAGGCAGGCTCAAGATCACTGCCTGTGGGTTGAAACTGGAAGGTGTGTAGGGCTGGCCACTTGAACAGGTATCTCCTTCCCCCTCTCCACCTTCCTGCTCATTCCCATTTCCCTGTGCTGCCCTGGCATTGGAAACAGCCTCCTCTGTCCTCAGCCATGATGCCCACCCACCTGGCTCCATGTTAGAGAGGCACCTGTCTTTGTATCCCTCACTGGCAGGAAGTCCTAGTGACTCCTGACAAACGGGCTTGGCCCTTTGTCTGCCCCTGGTCTGTGTCTGGCTGTGTCCTTATCCATTCTGCCATGAAGTGCCCACTCACCTCTTGCATGCTCCTAGGGGGTGCCCAAATACCCCATGTTCTCTGTCTGCTGCAAGCAGGGCCTGGCCAGCGGCTCTTCTGCAACCTGCTCTAAATTAGCTGCAGCCTGGGTTTGTTTTATATGTTTGTTTTCTCAAATTCCTCACCCAAAACCTGCCCAAAACAGAATCCAAAGTGCAAAGGAAACATTTTTAAATGGAAGAGAAAATCAGGGCCTCCTTCTTGGTGGTGGTATAGGCATGGGCCAGAGACTCCCCACTCTGAATCAAGCCCCTCTTGGACTTGTGTGGCCTTGCTCCTCTCCAGCCACCCTGGCTGTCTTCCAGCGCCTCAGATGTTCCGCGCAGCCTTTGCAGGTGCTGTTCCCTCTTTGCCTGGCTATGTGTGATCTATCCTTTGGGGTTCAGCATCAGCACTGCTTCCTCTGGAAATCCTCCCTGACCCCTGCTTTACATTGGAAACAGGGCTCCTGCTCTGACTTTTCTCCCTTTGAGTCTGCCTGGCCAGGTGTTCAGAGCTCCTCCAGCCGACTTCTCACCCTTCACAGGTGGAGTACATGGACCAGTGAGGGAGGGTGCAGGCCCTGTTGCCTGCTGAAAGGTATCCTGTGTGTTTCCTTTAAGCACCTTCCATCATCTGTCATTGATATTCATTTGTGCAGTTGTCTAGTTTCTATAACCTACACCAAAATTTCACATCTTTGAAAATGGAGGCCACAACTCATTTCCCACCATCTCCCCAGTTTAAAATATAACACAGGACACACAACAGCTCCTTGAGACATGGCTGCAGGGACAGAGTCAAGTGTTCCATCTCAGACTCTATAGGGCACTCTGACAGCATCCTTGTTTCTGACTCCTGACTTGTCATGAGCTGAGCAGCTGAAGCTGGCCTCCACAGTATCCCTGCACACCTATCCCACTTGTAATTTGCTCTTAAAAACTATCCCTAAAGTTAGGGGGTGTAAACATTTTATTTGCTTATGGTTCTGTGAGAGTTGGACTGTGAAGTAGGCTGAGCACAGAAGAATTGATGCTTTTGAACTGTGGTGTTGGAGAAGACTCTTGAGAGTCCCTTGGACTGCAAGGAGATCCAACCAGTCCATTCTGAAGGAGATCAGCTCTGGGATTTCTTTGGAAGGAATGATGCTAAAGCTGAAACTCCAGTACTTTGGCCACCTCATACGAAGAGTTGACTCATTGGAAAAGACTTTGATGCTGGGAGGGATTGGGGGCAGGAGAAGAAGGGGACGACAGAGGATGAGACAGCTGGATGGCATCACTGACTAGATGGACGCGAGTCTGGGTGAACTCCGGGAGATGGTGATGGACAGGGAGGCCTGGTGTGCTGCGATTCATGGGGTCGCAAAGAGTCGGACACGGCTGAGCGACTGAACTGAACTGAACTGTGGCTTAGAACTTTGGGCGGGGCTCAGTGGGGCTGTTCTGTTCTGTGTGGCATTGTCTGGGATATTCACTCAACCACATTCGGATGGTGGGTGGGCTGGGCTGGAAGGTCCAAGAAAGACATTCACTATGATGCTTCTCCATGTCTCAATGTGTTTCTCTCCAAGTGGTTAGTGGCTGTTCAATTTCAAATTCTAAATATTCACTGATGGAATAAAGGAAAACAATTGACTTGTGTATATGAACTTTGTTTCCTGAAGCCTTGAGCTTGCTGATGGAGACGACCAAAGTCCTCAAATCCCAGTCCTTTTGTTCTTCTCAACCTTCCCAAGTAATCTTCAACTTTTGGAATACTGAAGAGTGCATCACATGTAGGAAAAGGAACTATTATTTTGTAAAACTTTTGTTTCAACTGTGCATAGGAATATGAATTCTGCATCATACAAAAAAGACTTTCTTACTATGTGTTTCAGTCAAAACATGTGAAAGCCCAAGGATTACAGATTAAAACTGGGCTTGGTTCAGCTCAGCCCCTTCTTCAGCACCTGCTTCCCGAAAGCCTGTTCAGTGCTATCAGCTCTCTTGCCTTACAGGGTAGAGCAAGGCTTTTGCTACTGGGTTCAGTTTTCAACTGCTCTGGCCACTCAAAGCCTGTTGGATATCTTTATCTTGAGACCATCTAGACCATGAGGCTCGGTAAAAGAGTAAATCAAGAAAGATAATACACTCCTGGGAAGCAACTAAGAGTAGTTTCAGTTCAGTCACTCAGTTGTGTCCGATTATTTGCGATCCCCAAGGACTGCAGCAGACCAGGCTTCCCTGTCCATTACCAAGCCTGGTATGCTGCAGTCCCTGGGGTCACAAACAGTTGGACAGAGTAGTTTAGGAGGAACTGAAAGGGCCAGGTCATGGCAGTTGTGCAAATTAGGCATTGACCTCTGGCCTTTGGGATCAGGTAGAGTGAGTTCACAGGTTTGCACAACTCCGTAGTTTGTACAACTCTGTATAACTTTATAGTTGACTATAACAAGTCCTATTGTTTACTGGGCATCAAAGTCTTCAGTGAGGTCCAGCAGGTGTCTGGCATCTGAGTCACTTAAAACTTGTGGCCCTTTACCAGCCTCAGCTTGATTGAAGGAAGCTGTGATGAAACCTAACAATTTTCCTCAGCGAGCTTCCTATGAGGAAAATTTCTCTTTTTCACTTTCTGGGGCAGCAGCTGTTCCTCCTCCCTCTTTCCCATCTCTGCTCCTTCCTACATAATAAATTTCATTACTGAGAGAAGGGAGAGGGCAATCCCTAGCCTGTCAGTCCAAGCTTCCATGGAGCTGTTTCTCTGCCAGCCAGCTGTCACTTCCAGGAACCAGGCATAGCTTGCACATCCTAAGTTTGGTCTTTGGGAGCAGAGTCTGACGCCTTCTGTTTGATGGTAACCCGGGGCCCACATGAGAAGTATGGGCTCCTGCCCATTGCCTCTTTTCAACATCCGATACTTGCCACCTTTCAGAGTCGCAGGGGCATAGTCCAGCCTTAAAATTAAGACCAAACCCCTCGCCACAGTCTAACGCCCATTAGGATCTAATCCCTGACTTCCTTGGCAGACTGGGGCCACCAGCTACTTCTCTCTCTCTCTGGGCTCCGGCCATAGCAGACTTGCCATTGACCTGCCTCAGGATTTCTTCACTTCAGTTAGATCCTGTTTCTTCTGACTGACCCATTCTTTCCCTCCTTGGATGTCCCCTGCCTCCTGGACTTCTTCCTAGCATGCTTCTGCTATAATTGGATTCTTGACTATATAATGAGCTGTTCTACACCTTTCTCTCTACCGAGATTGTATACCTCCTGAGGTCAAAGACTATATTCCTAGTTTGTATCTACTGCTTCATACAAAGCCTGACACATAGCAGGCATAAAATCAATTTTTACTGAGTAAATGACTATTGAATGATAACTTCCTTTCCCTGGGACTGGCCCAGCAGCCTCCCCAAAATTATCTCAATATTTGTTATGTTGTGAATAGTAAAACAATTCACCCTCCCACCAAAACCACTTTTCCCTCTACTTGTCTCAGTATCTGGGTTCAGTCTTCATCCAGATTTGGGGCAGTGAACTTGAGCTCATCCCCAAAGCTCTGGCATCACCTAACACCAGGCTCTGTTCCTTCTTTAGACAGGGCTCATTTTGTGAGATGTTCACTGTCGAAAGAGTTGAGTTAAAGGTCTCTTCTCCAGGCAATTCCTTTGCCCAGCTTCTCCCTTGAGATTGCAGTCATCAGTAAGCCCTACATGACAAAGCTGATCGCACCCACTGCTGTGCAGAGGACTCTGACAGCTTCTAGGGGCTTGTGGGGCTGCCTCAGTCCAGCTTTATCATAGCTCACTGGTATCCCACAGAACTGCAGGCATCTCTGAGAATCCTCATCCATCTTTATCTAACATCACATTGTCCTGCATGTCAATTGACTTCAATCCTAGAAGCAGAAACTACTTTACAGGGCAGACAAGACCAAGGGTTGTGGAAATAAAACACCTCACCAGCCAGTGGGTCCTAGGAATGGTCCCTGTGGCAGATATTGTGGATTGCCTACCCAAAAGCCAACCACAACTCCATTTTCCCTTGTTGCAAAGCTGGAACCATCACCTTTCCAGGCTCCCTTGTAGTTAGAGTCATGTGACACACACCCTTGCTGAAGTGCTGTGGCCTGAGGTTCTTAGAGGTCTTCCAGAATTCCCTGGTGGTCTGGTGGTTAAAAATCCACCTGCCAGTGCAGGGGACATGGGATTGATCCCTGACCTAAGAAGATTCCACATTACAGCCAGGCATCTAAGCCCACGTACCACAACTACTGAAGCCCAAGTGCCCTAGAGCCTGTGCTCGGCAGCAAGAGAATTCACCACGATGAGAAACCTGCACGCTGCGACGAGAGAGTAGCCCCCATTTGCTGCAACTAGGGAAAGCCCACTCAGAGCAACAAAGACCCAGCGCAGGCCAAAAATACAGCAAATAAATTTAAAAGTGTGTAGAGCTATTGCATTAAAAGGAAAAAAAAAAAAAAGGCAAGAAATCTTCCCTCCCTGAATAAACAGATATGGTTCCAGGGGTTTTGGCTTTTCCCCCTAATCTGGGTCCAGAATGAGGAAGTATCTAGGGGAGCAGCCATCATCAGACATTAAGGGCAAAGGCCACATGCTGAAGGTGACAGAAAAGATAAGAAACACAGCCCTGATAAATTAGCCAAGCTGTCTTGAACTTCTTATTCTGTGAGAAACTTTAACTTCTAATTGTTTAAGCCACAGCTGCTCAGGCTTTGTTGCATGCTGCCGAATGCACTCCTGACAGTTACTTTGACTGCTTGTCTCTAATGCTCAGGATCATTGGATCCTGCCAAAACAGTCCTTGCCTGTGTCTCCTCCTTACCCAGTGGCCATGCAGTGACTCCCATCCATAGCCACTTCCTCTGGGCCACTGCCTTAGTTCACCCACACCAGTGCCAACTGTGACGCTTCCTATGGGGCTAGACCCACCCAGGTTGTCAACCCCTCACTGCTGCTGGTGCCTGAGGCTCTGGGTCCCTGGCAGGATAAATGTTGTCTTTATGGTTCTAACAGTATGACCCAGGCTTGGGCTTCCCAAGGTGTAGGTGGCCCACCCCTCACCTCTGGACTGCCCCGGTTGACCCTTTTTTTGGTCTTGTCCCAAAGTGGAGTTTTTTTTAACTATTTAGGCAGAGGGAACGGCCTAAATTAAGATTTAGACAGCATGATAGAAAGGGAAAAAAACATTCTAGTTTACCCAAGACTAAGGAGTTTCCTGGGATGCAGGAGTTTCAGTGCCAAAACCAGGCCAATTGCAGGCAAACCAGGATGGCTGATCACCCAGGTGGGATGCTCAGAGACCATCAGTAAATCTGTACAGCTGCAACATGCAGGGTGAGCAATGAGGCTGGAGAGGGGGCAGGATCAACTTTCAGCAGGCTCCCTGGGCCATTTAATCCTGACCAGGAGGGGCCATTGAAGAGTTTGAGGCAGGGATGTAGGTGTGTCTTCTTAGGGCTGCCATAATAAATTACCACAAATTTGGTGGCTCAGGACAACACAAATTTATTTTCTGGAGGCCAGAAGCCCTAAACCAAGGTGTCAGTGGGGCTGCATTTCCTCCAAAGGCTCCAGAGCAGAATAATTTTCTTACCTAATCTAGCTGCTGATGGCTCAGGCATCTCTGGGCTTATGATAACATTGCTCTAATCTCTGCTTCCATCTTTAATGGCCTGCCCTTCTGTGTCTCAGCCTTCTTCTGCCTTTCTCTTTTAAGGACACCTGTCACTGGATTCAGGACCCTCTTGGATAATCCAGAAAGGTCTTATTTCAAGATCCTTAACTTAATCCTATCTGCAAAGACCTTTTTCCTAAATAAGTTCACATTCATGATTTCAGATGTTAGGACATGGACGTATCTTTGCTGGGGGCGGGGCGGGGGTGCGGCTACCATTCAACTTGGACTTCCCTGATGACTCAGCGGTAAAGAAATCTGCCTGCAATGCAGGAGACACAGGAGATAAGAGTTCGATCCCTGGGTCAGGAAGATCCTCTGGAGGAGGAAATGACAACCCACTCCAGTATTCTTGCCTGGAAAATCCCATGGACAGAGGAGCCTGGTGGGCTCTAGTCTATAGGGTAGCAAAGAGACAAGACTGAGCAACTGAGCACATGCACACACACACACACACACACACACACACACGCCATTCAATCCACTACAACAGGGAAACAACATGTTCAGTTTTGGAATTAAAAAGGTAACTCTGGAAGCAGAGAAGAATATGGTTGAAGTGGGCCTCTTCGCTGTTAAATATGAAATCACGGAGGCCTGGAGAGAAGCAAAGGGACGGATATGTAAAGAGAAGTGTGGGAGCTGTGGTGGGTCTCAGTGGGCACCTTTTTCTACCCCTAGGGCTGCCCACGTGATGCCCAAACTTTCTCTGACCCCACTGTCCAGGCCTGTTCCTTTCAGACTCCAGTACCGTTTTGCCTAGAATTGGCTGATGGGCCCAGGGATGGCTGTACCCTGCCTGGCCTGCCTTAGAGCTGGTCTCTGGAGTCCTGATTTACAGCCCTAGGACTGCCTAGTCTCTCTCAGGGCTGACAGACACCAGGGATGCTCACTCCTGTCCTGTAAGCACATGGTCTGCTGGACGAATCCACTCATTCGTGGGACCATCCATTCATTCCTCCAGTGTACATCGGTTCAGTGTGTGCTCTCCGCTGGAACCACGCGCCAGACACAGTCCCTGCTTGCCAGGAGTTTCTAGGCTGGTCTGCATGATAGATGAGAAAGTAATTTCGGCACTACACAAAATATGCCCAGGTGTATCACAGGCAATCCCAGGAGGGTCACCAGGCCAGGGTGTACTCAGAAAGGGCCTCAAATGTGGATTTTTAAAAATTAATTTTTGTTGGAGTTGCTTTTGGCTTCCCTGATGGCTCAGTGGTAAAGAATACACCTGTGATGCAGGAGATATGAGTTCTATCCCTGAGTCAGGAAGATGTCCTAGAGAAGGAAATGGCACCTCACTCCAGTATTCTTGCCTGAGAAATTCCATGGACAGAGGATGCTGGTGGGCTACAAACAGTCCATAGGATCACAAAAGAGTTGGATATGACTTAGCAACTAAAAAACAGTAGTTGCTTTATAATATTCTGTCTCTTGCTATACAGCAAAATGAACAAATCCTCTTTTTTGATGTCCTTCCGATTTATGTCCCCACAGAGCATTGAGTATAGTTCTCTGTGCTTTACAGTAGGTTTTCATTAGCTATCTATTCTATACACAGTACCAATAGAGTATCTATGTCAATCCTAGTCTTCCAATTCATCCCAACCCTTCTTTCCCCACTTGGTAACCCTAAGCTTGTTCTCTATGTCTGTGACTCTATTTCTACTTTGCAAATAAGTTCATCTCCACCATTCTCTAGATCCCACATACAGGCCACATTTTATTAGCTTGTCTCTTTCCGACTTACCTCACTCTGTATGACAATCTCTAGTTCCTTCCACATCTCTGCAAATGGCACTATTTTGTTCTTTTTTATGGCTGAGTAACATTTCATTGTGTGGATTCTTTTTTAATCAAAGCATAGTTCATTCACAATATGGCATCAGTTTCAGGGGTACAGCAAAGTAATTCATATATATGTGATTGCATACACACACACACACACACACACACACACACATTTTGTTGCTTAGTCACTAAGTTGTGTTCAACTCTTTGTGACTCCATGGACTACAGTATACCAGATTCCTCTGCCCTCCACTGTCTCCCAGAATTTGCTCAAATTCATGTCCATTGAGTTGGATGAGTAAGCATCTCATTCTCTTCCACCCTCTTCTCCTTTTGCCTTCCATCTTTCCCAGTATCAGAGTCTTTTCCAATGAGTTGACTCTTCACATCAGGTGGCCAAATTATTGGAGCTTCAGCTTCAACATCAGTCCTTCCAGTGAACTTTCAGGGTTGGTTTCCTTTAGCATTGATTGGTTTGATCTCCTTGGTGTCCAAGGGACTCTCAAGAGTCTTCTCCAGCACCACAATTTGAAAGCATCAATTCTTTGGTGCTCAGCCTTCTTTGTGGTTCAACTCTTACATTCATGCATGACTACTAGAAAAAACATAGCTTTGACTGTAGGATTTTTGTCAGTAAGGAGTAAGGAGGTATGCTTTACCTGCTTCCTGAGAAACCTGTATACAGGCCAAGAAGCAACAATTAGAACCAGACATGGAACAACGGACTGGTTCAAAATTGGGAAAGGAGTACGTCAAGTCTATATATTATCACCTTATTTATTTAACTTATATGCAGAGTACATTATGCAAAATTCCAAGCTGGATGAAATACAGCTGGAATCAAGATTTCAGGGAGAGATATCAATAACCTCAGATATGCAGATGACACCACGATAATGGCAGAAAGTGAAGAGGAACTAAAGAGCCTCTTGATGAAGGTAAAGGAGGAGAGTGAAAAAGCTGGCTTAAAACTCAACATTCAAAAAGCTAATATCATGACATCTGGTTCCATCACTTCATGGCAAATAGATGAGGAAAAAATGGAAATACAGTGACAGATGACAGATTTTATCTTGTTGGGCTCCAAAATCAGTGCAGCCATGAAATTAAAAGATGCTTGCTCCTCAGAAGAAAAGCTATGATAAAACTAAGTAGTGTATTAAAAAGTAGAGACCACTTTGCCAACAAATGTCTGTATAGTCAAAGCTATGGTTTTTCCAGTAGTCATGAACGAATGTGAGAGCTGGACCACAAAGAAGGCTGAGTGCTGAAGAATAGATGCTTTCAATCTGTGGTGCTGGAGAAGACTCTTGAGAGCCTCTTGGACAGCAAGGAGATCAAACCAGTCAATCCTAAAGAAAATCAGTCCAGAATATTCATTGGAAGGACTGATGTTGAAGCTGAAGCTCCAATACTTTGTCCACCTAATGCTAAGAGCCAACTCATTGGAAAAGACTCTGATGCTGGGAAAGATTGAAGGCAGGAGGAGAAGGGGATGACCGAGGATGAGACAGTTGGATGGCATCATTGACTTAACGGAAATGAGTTTGAGCAAAATGGGAGTTAGTGAAGGACACGGAAGCCTGGCATGCTGCATTCCATGGGGTCACAGAGTCAGATATGACTGAGCGAGTGAAACACCAACAACCTTTGTCAGCAAAGTGATGTCTCTGCTTTTTAATATGCTGTCTAAGTTTGTCATAGCTTTCCTTCCAGCGAACAAGTATCTTTAAATTCCATGGTTGCAGTCACTGTCCACAGTGATTTTGGAGGCCAAGAAATAAAATTTGTCACTGCTTCCACTTTTCCCCCTTTTATTTGCCATTAAGTGATGGTAATAGATGCCATGATCTTAGTTTTTTGAATGCTGAATTTTAAGTCAGCTTTCCCCTCTCCTCTTTTACCCTCATCAAGAGACTCTTTAGTTCCTCTTCACTTTCTGCCATTAGAGTGGTATCATCTACGTATCTGGGGTTGATGATATTTCTCCTCTCAATCTTGATTCCAGCTTATGCTTCATCCAGCCTGGCATTTTACATGATGTTCTCTGCATATAAGTTAAATAAGCAGGGTGGCAGTTTACAGCCTTGACATACTCCTTTCCCAATTTTGAACCAGTCTATTGTTCCATGTCTGGTTCTAACTATTGCTTCCTGACCTGCATACAGGTTTCTCAGGAGTTTGGTAAGGTGGTCTGGTATTCCCATCTCTTTAAGAATTTCCTACAGTTTGGGGTGATCCACACAAACACTTTAGCATAAAGCAGGAGTAGACATTTTTTCCTGAAATTTTCTTGCTTTCTCCATGACCCAACAAATGTTGGCAATTCGATCTCTGATTCCTCTGCCTTTTCTAAACCCAGCATGTACATCTGAAAGCTCTTGGCTCATGTATTGCTGAAGCCTAGCTTGAAGGATTTTGAACATAATTTTGCTAGCATGAAATAAGCGCAATTGTATGGTAGTTTGAACATTCTTTGGCATTGTTCTTCTTTGGAACTGGAATAAAAACTGACTTTTTCCAATCCTGTGGCCACTTCTGAGTTTTCCAAATTTGCTGACATATTGAGTACAGCACTTTCACAGCATCATCTTTTAGGATTTGAAATAGCTCAGCAGGAATTCCGTCACCTCCACTGGCTTTGTTTGCAGTGAAGTGAAAGTCGCTCAGTCGTGTCCAACTCTTTGCAACCCCATGGACTGTCCATGGAATTCTCTAGGTCCGAATACTGGAGTGAGTACCCTCTCCCTTCTCCAGGGAATCGTCCCAACTCAGGGATCAAACCTAGTCTCCCTCCCTGCAGGCGGATTCTTTACCAGCTGAGCCACAGATACTTCCTAAGGCCCATTTGACTTCATACTCCAGGATGTCTGGTTGTAGTTGAGTGATCACACCATCGTGGTTATCTGGGTCGTTAAGACCTCTCTTGTATTGTTCTTCTGTGTAAGCCTGCCACTTCTTCTTAATCTCCTGTTTCTGTTAGGTCCTTGCTGTTTCTGTTCTCTATTGTGCCTGTCCTTGCATGAAATATTCCCTTGATATCTTCAATTTTCTTGAAGAGATCTCTAGTCTTTCCCATTCTATTGTTTTCCTCTATTTATTTGCATTGTTCATTTAAGAAGGCCTTCTTATCTCTCCTTGCTATTCTCTGGAACTCTGCATTCAGTTGGGTATATCTCTCCCTTTCTCCCCTGCCTTTCGCGTCTCTTTCTCAGCTGTTTGTAAAGCCTCCTCAGACAACTACTTTGCCTTTTTGCCTTTCTTTTTCTTGGGAGTGGGTACAATGTCACAAGCTTCTGTCCACAGTTCTTCAGGCACTCTGTCTACCATATCTAATCCCTTGAGTCTACTTGTTAGCTCCACTGTATAATCATAAGAGATTTGATTTAGGTCACATCTAAATGGCCTAGTAGTTTTCTTTATTTTCTTCAATTTAAGCCTAAATTTTGTAATAAGGAGTTCATGGTCTGAGCCACAGTCAGCTCCAAGTCTTGTGTTTGCTGACTGTATAGAGCTTCTCTATCTTCAGCTACAAAAAATCTGATTTCGCTATTGACCATCTGGTGATGTCCATGTGTAGAGTTTTGGAAAAGGGTGTTTGCTATGACCAGCAAAAGGAGAAGAGGGTAGCAGAGAATAAGATGGTTGGATATCACCACCGATTCAATGGACATGAACTTGGGCAAACTCTGGGAGATGGTGAGGAACAGAGAGGCCTGGTGTGCTGTAGTCCGTAGGGTAGCAAAGAGTCAGACGTGACTTGGTGACTGAACAATATGATCAGCATGTTCTTTTGATAAAACTCTGTTAGCTTTTGGACGGCTTCATTTTGTACTCTAAGGCCAAATTTGTCTTTTATTCCAAGTATCTCTTGACTTCCTACTTTTTCCTTCCAATCCCCTAGGATGAAAAGGACACCATTTTTTGTGATAGTTCTTCATAGAACTGATCAACTTCAGCTTCTTCAGCATTAGTGGTTGGGGCATAGACTTGGATCACTGTGATATTGAACGGTTTGCCTTGGAAATGAACTGAGATCATTCTGTTATTTTTGAGGTTTCACCCAAGTACTGCATTTCAGACTCTTGGTGACTATGAGCTACTCCGTTTCTTCTAAGGGATTCTTGCCCACAGTAGAAGATATAATGGTCATCTGAGTTAAATTCACCCATTCCTGTCCATTTTAGTTCACTAATTCCTAAGATGTTGATGTTCAATCTTGCCACCTCCTGCTATATTCTTTTTCAAAATTCTTTTCTATTATAGGTTATTATAAGATATTGAATGTCGTTCCCTGGGCTATATAGTAAATCCTTGTGTATCTATCTTCTGTGTGGTAATATGTATCTGTTAATCCCATATTCCTCATTTATTCCTTCCCTCCATCTATTGTGGATTTTTGACATTATCATTTAAACCTATTTAGTGGCTCAGAGGTTAAAGCGTCTCCCTGGAATGCGGGAGACCTGGGTTCGATCCCTGGGTCGGGAAGATCTCCTGGAGAAGGAAATGGCAACCCACTCCAGTACTCTTGCCTGGAGAATCCCATGGAGGGAGGAGCCTGGCAGGCTACAGTCCATGGGGTCACAAAGAGTCAGACACGACTGAGCGACTTCACTTTCACTTTCACCATTTACACAGACACAGACATACATCCTGACAGGGTTGAATGTTTAATTGTGACAGGTTTTGTATACCAGTTTTTGTTTTTGTTTGTTTTGCTTTTTTGTTTTAAAAACTTTACCTGGAACCCCCAGGGTGATTTGGCCTCCCTCAGCTTCTGATGTCAGGAAGGCTTCCTAGAAGGTGCAGCTTCTGAGAAGCTTGGGAAGCAGTTGGCCAGGATCAGACGGAACAGGTCAGGGAAGGAAAGTCTTCCGTGGGGAAGACAGCATTCACATAGGTTAAAGGGAAATTCTGTGTGGAACTTTTAAAGATTGAAACAGCAACGTGGCAGCTTCCAGGGTTTGAGAGAGAAGGGAGAACCATAAGATGGAGAAGGAAATGGAGGCAGAAGTTCATGGTAGTATAGGCTAAATGAAAGTGGAGAAGCTGTCTTTAAGCCAGAGGTCTTGAAATAATGATCATTCAGGAAAGGGGCCTGTTTCTCAGTCACTGTACATTTCATGCTGTTGGAAAGGGAACTAGGGCTGTGTTTGGTCCTAAAGGATACATGCCCCTTGGCTCAGCAGCGTGAGGGTGAGCAGAGAGAACCGAATCTGAGCCGTCCTTTCTTCTCTCTCATCCAAAAGGAGGAAACAGTGAGGCAGACAGGTGGGAGTGAGGAGAGTGGAGTGGTCAGGAAGCTTTTTGGGTAGGCGAGGCCTAAATGGAATGGGGGCCATGCCCCATTTTAGTCTCATTGCTGGAGCCCCAGGCCCTCACTCTCCCCTAGCAGAGTGGAGAGGGGGAGCCCCACAGCCTTCTGGCTCCTTCCCTCCTGTGTTTGTCTTGGCTGAGAGCTGCCTGAGGATATTTGAAGCCTGTTCTGTCAAGGCAGAGCTGGAGGAGTCAGGACGAAGGATCACAGAGGAGGGAGAGGGAAGGAGCCTGAGGGGTTTGTTCAGGGGGTCCTCTGACTCCTTGCATGGTGCTCAGCCTCAGCACCATGGAGCCTCCCAGAGAGGTGTCGGACATCCCCAAGCTCCTTGATGCCCACTTGCTCCAGGAAGACATTCAAGGACTCACAGCTGCCAGAAGGGTCTCCTGTTCTTGTGGTATGACCCAAAGATCTATTCAGACCTTGGCACCCAAGCTTCCAGGGACTTGGCCCCACTAGCAGGCCCCCCTGGACTGGACAGGCTGTAAAGGGGCCTGGCTGGCCCAGAGCACTGGCCAGGCCGCGCCGATGGCCAACCTCGCCATTCTCAGATCTCGATTCAGTGCTGCCTCCCCCGAGGCCCAGGGTGGACCCTCCCATGTCTTGCTCTGCACAGATGCTGACAGGTCACGTGTCCCACAGCTGAAGGTCTCCCCTGTCTGCCTCCACCATCTGCTGAGGCCCCATAATTATTTCAAGGCCAGTACAGTCTCACTCTGAGGGGAGAGTTCACACAGCCCTGTAATGTAACCCAGGCCCTGGGCTGCGCAGGCAGGGGGTCCCCAGCTGCGTAATGAGCCTCTGGCTTTATTGAACTCCTTGGCTTGGCTCTGACTAATCACCGCCTTTAACCAAGGCTGCCTGGCCTTCTGAGAATCCATCTGAGTACCATTGCTGAGGACTTCCTTCTCCCCAGCACCCCAGTTCTGGCGCCTCAAATCTTTCCTCCTCCTCAGATATGTTTAAATAACCAGGATCAGGGCAGGGAGGCTCCCAGGGGGTTGGCCTCTCTCATCCATCTGGGAGAAAGTGTGACTGCCTCCGGTCTGGGAGCCCAAGCAGGATGGACAAGAATGGGCTGCTGCTCTGACTCCGCTGGGGCCAACTCCAGCAGAGGCCAGACCCACAGCTCCCACCCCACCCCTTTCCTAAACCTTTGTACTTCCCTCTCACCTCTGTTTCTGGAGGCCTATGCCCCCGGAAGGAGGGTCTCAGCTGAGGAGGCATCCAAGAAGAAGTATACGAAAGGGGTCCTGCTCAGGCTTCAAGACCCAGCCCATGTCACGGGCCCAACAGCCACCCCAGGCTTCTCCCTCCTGCCTGTGCCTTGGCCCTTGTAAGGACCCCAAGACTGAACACTACTCTCGTGCTTTCGCAAGTTTCTCTTCTGGCCAAGACTGTGCCCTCTCTGTGGACGAGGACTGCCATCTATCCCTGTGCACCCACACATTAGCCCATAGTAGGCGCTTTAGAAAACATCAAGAAAGGGGGCAGGAGGAGATGCTTCAGGAGGTGAGAGGTTCGGTCTGTGCACGAGGGACATGGCATCTGGGGGCTGCTTGGCGTCCCTGTGGGTCTCCAGGCGTCTCCACCATGGTTACAGCGGAAGTCTCTGGAGGGAGGAGACCTGGCCCATCTATGGAGCAGTGTCAGCGTGTTGTCAGTACTCTAGTGGTCTGGGGATTGTTCTGCTAAGGGTGATCTTGAGGCCAAGGGTCGTCCAGAATTCACTGTTCTGGGTGACTTCCTACTGGCTGCACCTAGAGTGGGCTTTGAACCCGTCCTAGAAGGTATGAAGAGCCCATGGGGCCTCTGCCTTCCTACAGTGGCGGGGCTCTTCTGAGACAAGGTCAGGATCCAGCCCCTTCCAGGCAGATCTGCGCCTGATTCCTTGGGGAGGGTGAAAGGCAGAGGACACCCGCCAGTTCAGGCCCCTGCTCAGGCTGCCCCACCCAGACTCCACTTCCCAGAGGCCTGTGGGGGTGGGAACAGACAACGGAGCCCTCAGCTGTCCCGGGGAGTTGGTGAACACGGCTTCCCCACCACCCTCCAGAGAAGGGCAAGAAGGGAGCAGAGCCAGAGGGAGCCAGACCCAGGGACCGTGCGAGAGAAGGCCCAGGGGGAGAGGACTTCAAAGCACTCCCTGAACAGCTTATAAACAAGCTGAGCTGGTGAGGCAGCCAGCAGGGGCCCTTCTGGAGGGGCTGGAAGCGTGCACGGGGTTGTGTGAAAAGCAGAGGACAAGGGTCAGAGAGGGGAAGCAAGAGCCTGGAGACCCCAGCCAGGCCCACCTCCCCTCTGTGGCTGGCTTTCTTCTCTCATAAAACTGAGCTCACAGCCACACCTGGGTTCCCTCTGGGACTGGCGTGAGGGTCAGCATGATGATGGAGGTGAAAGTGCTGTGTGGGCGCCAAGCCCTGATCAGATGTTATTTATTATTCTGAGCTGTGTTTTGGTGGGAGACTTGGAAGGGCTAAGAGGGAGAGCTGAGTGTACTAGGGCCCCTTCTTCCCCAGTGCTGTTTTGAGAGTTCTCAGAGCAGAATGGCCAGGAGTGGGGCCTGGGCAGGGGAGGCCCACGGCTCTCAATAGGACCAGGCTGGGCGGGGACTTCCCCTCTCCTCCCCCACCTCTGGCCTGTGCCCCTCCCCACTCACCTCCTTCCTAATGGTCTCAAGTGACTCCCAAGAAATCAGCCTCCTTTTCCTAGATACCTGTCTCATGTAATGGGGCTGTGACAGTTTTTCTAAGTCCTGCTCAGAAATGTGTCACTGTTCATTTCCCTTTGTGATATCCAAGGAGGCTGCACAAACCATGTTCATCAACGGCTGTGCTGAGGCCCAACTCGGAGCAGCTGGAACACGGGTTTATGAAATTACAGGGAATTCAAAGCAGCCAGTGTCGCCTGCTGTCTGGCTTCATTACGGGGACCAGCCTCGGAGGGAAGTTTATTCCAATAATTTAGGGGATTAGGATCTGACACCCTTCATTAGCTCTTTGACATAAGCAGAAAAGACAGATCTTGCAGAATGACCCACAGACAGGAAGGAATTGGCTCAGGGGAGGAGGCAATACCCTGCCTGAGAGGAAGAAGCAAAATCTGCAGGGTGGAGGGAGGGGCACACCCTTCTATAGAGCAGCTAGAGGTTGAAGTCTGGCCTGAGGGAAGTGTGGTCCGGGCTTGGCACTCAGTATCCCCATCTGTGAAAAGGTCGGGGCTGCATCCCTATCTACTGCCCCTGGGACAGAGCAGCTTGGTTGCTGCTTCCCAAATCCTTTGCAGTTGGCCTTGAAAAAGTAACCTTTCTCTTCCCCACCCCCTGGCAGCTTCTGGCTCTTTTCCTGGCTCCTCCTTCAATTCCGTCCTTGATGTTTCACAAACTTCTTGTCCAGCTTGTAGAGACTAGAGTTGGGTTGCCCCTTGACAGCAGTTTGACAGCTTGGTGGGGAGGGGTGATTTCAAAGGCCCTGCAAACTAGGGTCCCTGCATTAATGGTGGGGTCACATAGCTGTGTGACACAGGGCAAGTTGCTTGCCCTGTCTTTTCCTCAAATCTAAAATGAAGGCACAGTTTGTTGTGAGGGTTAAATGAGACAATGCACACAGTCTGGCCCATGTTATGACCCCAGGAAATATCCTACTGCCGCTCACCAGGGGTGACTGTCTCCTTCATAAAGCAGGGAGACGACAGCCAACTGGCTCTTCCTGGGCAAAGGCTTCATGGTCGTCAGCGAGGCAGCTCGGCTGCCCAGCACTGTCCTGAGACACAGTGACCACGTAGGTTCTCTTGGAGCGGGGAGTGTGTCAGTCGAGGAGCAGGAATGTGATACGTCCCGGAGCTGGGGGAGCTGGAGCATAGCTGGTATGTGTCTCTGGAATGATTTGGGGAAAATTCACCGAAGTTGGAACTTGAGACGCAAACTGCCCAGGATAGAGAGATAGGGGGCTGTCCGCACGCAGCCCCCCCTACCCTGAGACCTGGTGCTGGGGTGGGAGTCGGTTTACACAGCACAGGCTGCTCAGGCCCGCCCTGGAATGGCCGTGAACTTGTTGTTTTTCCACGTCATTTGCTCTCAGATGTACTATCGGGCCGGCGATGCTAACCCTGCGGCTGCAGGTCCCTCCTTGTAACAAGTGAGTGTGTGTTCTTCGGAGGTGGCCAACGGGAGGAGGGGGCCCGGCTGAGAGGTGGGGGGAAGGGAAGCAAGCCTCTTCATGTAGTACAGTGAGCTGGCGTGTCCTGGAGCCAGCTCCCCCCAAAGCACATGCCATTTCTGGCCCCTGAAGGGGTTAAAGGCCTCCTGGAGTCAAAAACAAGCAGGTGTCCCACCGTGCCAGATACGCTGCCTAAACTGCTTCCAGCTTTTTTTTTTTCTGCAACAAGTCTGTGATCAGCCACAGGACAGAGGAGCCGGCAGCCTGCCTGTGACAGGCGTCAGGTTAGCTCGCTCCCACTCGGGTGGCGTGCCCAGGACATAAATCCAGGCTCTGGCCCCGGTGCGGCTCCTCTCCCGGCACACTCCGGAGAGGGAGCTCCCTTTATCTGAGGCTCCACAGCCCGGCGGACTCCACAGACTCGGTGGAGGCAGCCTCAGCAGCCGCAGCAGCCCACGGAGGTCCACTGGGGTCGGCAGGGCAGGTGTCTGCGGCCCTGAGGAGCAGAAGGCCCAGGGGCCCAGCCCTGGCGTCCTCTCAGGGGAGGTCTCTGGCCGCTGCAGACCTCAGCATGTGGGCCCTGCGGGGCTGCTGTTCCTGGTCCCTCTGGGGGCAGGGGGCAGCCTTGCTGTTGCTGCTGCTTGGGGTGCCCCCTCGAGGCCTGGCCCTGCCGCCCCTCCGATACTCTCACGCCGGCATCTGTCCCAACGACATGAATCCCAACCTCTGGGTGGATGCCCAGAGCACCTGCAAGCGGGAGTGTGAGACGGACCAGGTGAGTGTGAACCCGGAGGCCTGAGCCAGGCCAAGCAGTCTTGTTGGCGAGGCAGAGTGGGAGCTGGGTGGTGAGAACGACTTAAAACAGGGAAGAACCTGGCCCCCAGCCACACAGGCATAAACAGGGTGTGATGTCTTAACTTCGAGTCCTGGAAGAAGAGATGGGTGTGATGTGGGAATTTCTCAGGGACTGGAAATCCTTGGATTCGTGGTTTCAGGTCTGCTGAGGGCTGCTCTGAGCCAGCACTATGCCAGGCACATCAGAGAGACTGGCACAACCCACCCGCAGCCTGTCAACAGGTGAGAGAGAAACTCAGGACACTGCATGGAAGAGCACAAGGCTCCAGGGCCAGGGAGGTCAGATTCGCATCCATCTGACCACAAAGCTGATGCTTCATCCAGCCTCTGGGCCACCTCTGGGGGTTAGGACCCTGACCCTGAGATCAGTGCAGGCTGATGGGGAGGGTGCGCAGGAGTGGATCTGAATAGATTCTCTGGGTGTCTGTGAGAGGGAAGTGGACTAGGTTTCAACCTGGTGATCCCTCAGTCCTCCCAGCGCTCAGGGCAGGCCTGGCTCTACCTGGTTCTCGGACAGTTCTCTCCCTGCTCCTGCATTCAAGGGTTGTTCCTGTTACTTTTCCCAGGGTGAAGAGCCTGCTAGTACCTGGCACCTGCCTAGGCAGAGGTAATTCCCGGCAGTCTGGCAGCTGCTGGGCTTGGACCGGTCTGGGCATCACCAGGGTGCTCCCTCTGCCAAATGTACATAACCTATGAGAGCACAGACTGGTCCTGGAGAGAGCAGCCTGTCCCTCAGAGAGCCCAGGGGACAATCTCAGCCTCTCACTGTTCATGAGCAACGGGAGAGCCGAGGGAAAGGAAGATAAAGCCTGGATAGGGGTGGAAAAGTGTTCCTATCAGGCTGAGATCAGGCGGTTGGTTGGCCACATTTGTAGGCAAGGCTGTTTCAGGGGCTTGGAGACAGTGAGACTCTGGCTGATTTTATGTCTTGGGGAGAAGCTCCTCTGTGCGGCTGGGGATTTGGCCTATGGATGCATTCTGAGCCCTTAAGCAAAAACCGTTCTGAAAATTCCCTCCAGGTTTTCTGTGCCCAGAAGTGCCTTTCCCTTCTCCCCAAGGACCCAGTCTTTCATGGACCTCCAAGTCCTGAAGGAGATACCCAGGCCAGAGTCTTCAAGGAATCGAGGGATGCTCGGGCAAGGAGCAGGTTCTCCTGCTGCTCAGCCCCCTCCTGCCCTCACCCCCACTAGGTCCCTCTCCCTCAGGAGCCAGCTCTGAGATCTGTCCATCCCTGCCCTAGAGCCTCCCTGGTGTGGCCTAGAAGCCTATGCCAAGCAAGGGCTGCAAAACAAAGTCCCCATTCTGAGCCGAGAGGGAAAAACAGTGAACAAGTCTAACAGGCAGCCCTCAGCTGATGCGGCCGCATGAGGCCAGCCCTGGTGGGGAGCGGCTCACAGAGCCGTGACCAGGGCTCAGGATTAGGGGCATTGCCCACATCCTGGAGAAAATACCATGTGAAATCCTTGTTTGTGTCAGCCCCAGAGCATGTTGCTAATTTTGAGGAATTAGACTAATGCCTTTCATGGCTCCACAGAGAATCAGAAGGAATTACAGCCTGGCAAGTCCTTGATGACGGCCTGGCTGACCTTTGCCACACAAGGGAACTTTATTTTTTGCTATTGATTTCCCCATGCAAAGGCCCACATGTTGGAACTAGCATGGCCCACAGTGATGAGACCTGATGTCCTGGGCCTGTCTTGCCTGCCCTTCCTCTAGGCTTTGGATGAACAGGGGCCAGCATGAGAGCTGCCTGGTGTGTACACGTGCATTCCTTGTGTACATGCACAGCTTTGAACAGCTGTCCCAGCAGTGTCTGACTTTTCCTTTTTAGCATTTGGCCGGGGCATTCCCAATGGAAAAGACACAAAGGCGGGCTCAGTCGTTCCAGGTGACACCTCACTGTGGGAATGATAAATTGCAGACAAAAAACTCTCATTTCTGAATCCCATCACCTGGAGCTTAAAGTCCTTTCCCACCAGTTCCCAGCTCTGAGGGCTTGAATGTCACCTCACTTAGTCTTCACATTCTCATTTCATCTCATGCTAGAAGGAAGACTTTTCTTCGTGGAGTATGTGATCCGCCTCTTCCCACACTGCTAGCTGTGTGACCTTGGGCAAGTTACCTTATCTCTCGGTGCCTCAGTTATCATTGCCTGTGAAGTGGGAATGTTGGTTATACCCACTGTAATGAGCATGAGATAAGTTGATAGTTGTAAACATTTTTAGAAGAAGGCCTGGCAAATAGTGGGTGCTACGAATATGTTAGTTATTATATCAAAATGATTTTCTCATGGTAGGTGAGCACATATTAGTCCCCTTCCCTGTAAACAAACCATGGGGGACGTTGGGGGAGCCTGTGCTCTCTTCCTTCTCCTCCTCGTTCAGACCTCTCCATCTGGCTCTCCCCAGGAGTGTGAGACCTATGAGAAGTGCTGCCCCAACGTGTGTGGGACCAAGAGCTGTGTGGCGGCCCGCTACATGGATGTGAAGGGGAAGAAGGGCCCCGTGGGCATGCCCAAGGAGGCCACGTGCGAACATTTCATGTGTCTGCAGCAGGGCTCTGAGTGTGACATCTGGGACGGCCAGCCAGTGTGCAAATGCAGAGATCGCTGT
Organism: Budorcas taxicolor; assembly: GCF_023091745.1. Taxonomy (NCBI): domain Eukaryota; kingdom Metazoa; phylum Chordata; class Mammalia; order Artiodactyla; family Bovidae; genus Budorcas; species Budorcas taxicolor. The sequence goes on along the minus strand of NC_068928.1, from coordinate 35,629,929 downwards.
GAGAAGGAGCCCAGTTTCACCTGCGCCTCCGATGGCCTCACCTACTATAACCGCTGCTACATGGACGCTGAAGCCTGCTCCAAGGGCATCACGCTGACTGTCGTCACCTGCCGCTATCACTTCACCTGGCCCAACACCAGCCCCTCACCACCCGAGACCACTGTGCATCCCACCACGGCTCCCCCGGAGACCCCTGGGCTGGACGCCACGGCCCCAGCTTTGCTCAACCACCCTGCGCACCAGTCAGTCACTGTGGGTGAGACGGTGAGCTTCCTTTGTGATGTGGCGGGTCGGCCCCGGCCAGAGATCACCTGGGAGAAACAGCTGGAAGACCGAGAGAATGTGGTTATGAGGCCCAACCATGTACGCGGCAATGTGGTGGTCACCAACATCGCCCAGCTGGTCATCTACAACGCCCAGCCCCAGGACGCTGGCATCTACACCTGCACAGCCCGCAACGCCGCTGGCGTCCTGCGCGCTGACTTCCCACTGTCGGTGGTCAGTGGGGGCCAGGCTTCAGCCACTGCAGAGAGTAGCCCCAGTGGCACAGCCTTCCCCACAGCTGAGTGCCTGAAGCCCCCTGACAGCGATGACTGTGGTGAGGAGCAGGTCCGCTGGTACTTCGATGCCCAAGCCAACAACTGCCTGACCTTCACCTTCGGCCGCTGCCACCACAACCGCAACCACTTTGAGACCTATGAGGCCTGCATGCTGGCCTGCATGAGCGGGTCGCTGGCCGTGTGCAGCCTGCCTGCCTTGCAGGGGCCCTGCAAGGCCTATGTGCCCCGCTGGGCCTACAACAGCCAGACAGGCCAGTGCCAGTCCTTTGTCTACGGCGGCTGCGAGGGCAACGGCAACAACTTTGAGAGCCGTGAGGACTGCGAGGAGTCCTGCCCCTTCCCTCGGGGGAACCAGCGCTGCCGGGCCTGCAAGCCGAGGCAGAAGCTTGTCACCAGCTTCTGTCGGAGCGACTTTGTTATCTTGGGCCGAATCTCAGAGCTGACCGAGGAGCCCGATTCAGGCCGTGCCCTGGTGACTGTGGACGAGGTCCTAAAGGATGAGAAGATGGGTCTCAAGTTCCTGGGCCGGGAGCCGTTGGAGGTCACTCTGCTCCACATGGACTGGACCTGCCCCTGCCCCAATGTGACAGTGGGCGAGATGCCGCTCATCATCATGGGCGAGGTGGACGGCGGCATGGCCATGCTGCGGCCCGACAGCTTCGTGGGAGCCTCGAGCACGCGGCGGGCTCGGAAGCTGCGTGAGGTCATGCACAAGAAAACCTGCGATGTCCTCAAGGACTTCCCCGGCTTGCAGTGAAGCCCTCTGCCTCTCCCCAGCCCTCTTTCTGATCCTCTTCTACTTACCCATTCCTGGTGACCCTCAGTCAGCAAACTGGGCAAGGTCAGATTAGACAGGCCAACCTGGGAAGAGCGGTCAGTGCGTCAGAAAAAACCCCCCAGAGGATCTTAAATCAGCTTCTATTCTTTGGATTTGATAATGGGTGGGAGGGGGACAAAAGAAGTCAACCAACATTTGCAGGTTATTCCTGATGGCCAGTCTCCTCTGACTTTGTTATCTTCTTTTGGCTGACCACTCCCTCCCCTGGCTCTCCCAGACTCCCTGCCCATAGCCAGACTCCCAGGCAGGATTCTAGAGATGGCGGCTGGCTGTAGGATGGTCACAGGAATAACTGAATGAATTGGTTTGCTAAAAAGGTAGGTGGGGATAGAAAGGAGGGCCCAGGAACTAATTGGATAAACTCCCCACAGCCCTCCAGAGCACTATGAACAGAGACCACCTCGTGGTGAGGGTTGTGGGAAGCGGGAAGCAGGAGGCATGATCCAGCCCAGGGCACAACTTGCCTTAAGTGGAGGCTGCCAGACAAGTCCTTTGGGTGGTGGCCAGCCTGTGCTTTGATCATGTTGGCCTAGCAGTCTCTGAGGCCACCACAGCACAAGCAGAATATGTTTGTCATGCTTCTTCCCCCTGGCTTTATTGATTGATATATTGATTATTGATTAATTGATTCAGTTTTATTCAGCCCAAGTCAGTGGAAATTTTCTGAACACTTACTGGGTGCCAGGTGCTAGGACCACAGAGAGACGTTAGCTACTGCCCAGCTCACGGTGACTGAACACGAATGTCCAGATCCCAGGGCTCTCCCAGAAGCAGATAAATGGCTGGTGCTCCCAGCTGGCAAAAGATCCCTTTGACACATAGTGAGTTCTCAGTTGCCACTCGCTTCCTCAGACACAAAGTCAATAGAAGCCCCAGGGTCTGTTCTGATGGGAAGAGAAATAAAGGAAGAGGAAAAGCAAGGCAAGGAAGTGGGTTGGTAAAAGAAGGAAAGAGGGAAGACCGGGAGGTAGGCTTGGGAAGGGAAAGGAATGCTGCTCAATGCTCCCATCTGGTGGTGGTCTCTGGAGCTGCAGGGACCTAGAGGGAGACTCTAGGTGTGGCCTGGGAGGGCCAGTTTGAGGATGTGGCAGCTTGTTGATTTCTGTTTCTGGACTTCCAGGACAAGTCCGCTAGCCCACTACTAGATTTAGGATTTGAGAAAGCCACTGTCAGCTCTTCATCTACCCCTCTTCAATCCTCCTCAGCCTTCATTATGTCCATGCCCCTCCAAAGCCGAAGAAGATCATTGTGGGGCATTCTCATTTCTTCCTCAAATGTAGGGGGAAGATACCAATTAAAAGCCCATAGTATCGACAGCCCTTCCCGTGTGATTCACTTGGGCTAATGTGTAGGTGGGAGAGAGGAGTGGTGGGCAGTGTCATTTGCTTTGGTGACCTACCTTGGGGGGAGCACAGGGGGAATCTAGCCAACCGGATCCCATTTGAGTGATGGAGAGACACTGCTAACACTTGGCCCATTTTTCAGTGCCATGACTCCTTACTGTGGTGCCCCCTGGAGCTTTGTGCATTAGGCACAGGAGAGCTGAGGCCAGGTGACTCACCCAGGAACTTGGGCAGGAAGGCATGGGGTGGAAGCAACTGCTTTGTATCTCAGTTCAGTCCCCCGCCCCCTCACAATAGCACAGTGGGCCAAGGTGCATTCCAGACCCCACTGTTGATGAATTTAGGGCTGTGAAAGTGGGGGAGACAGGAGTGGGCAAGGGGACCTATCTGTCTGGCTGTGACTCCCTAGGCGGGTCTCTGGGCAAGGCCTGATCCCAAAGCCTTGGGTGCTCAGAGCATGTGATCAGGTTTCCAGGCTGCAGCAGCAGCACCTTTGGTCTCAGGGGCTCCTGGCTGCTCCCCTTCCCAGAGATGTGCTCAGGAGCCTGTAGCCAGGGCATGACCCCAGCTTGTCTGTCCCCTAGGCTGGAAGCCAGCTCAGCACGAGGGACACCTGATCCCTATGCATTTCTCTGGTCTTTCCGGGCTACAGCCCAGAGGAAGAATTCAGGCTCAGTTCAGCCCAGTCAGGCCCGTCCCTCTTTAGAGACAATTCCCTGCAGTAAGGAGGGGTTGGGATCAAGAAGACAAGCTGCTCCCGGAGAGGGAGGAGAGGCCAAAGGAATATGAGCTTCAGGTCACCACCAAAAAATGCTGAGCACAGACCTTAACCAAGGAGGTGTGAGCACAGGCTCAGGACCCACCTATGCAGGCCTTGAAACCTGGGAGTGAGGACTTGGCTCCTCAACCTCCCTCAGCATGGGGACATACTATTGTACCTGCTTCTAGGTCGAGGTGCCCTAACAATAGCACATCACCTTCGAACCTGAGGAGGCAAGTGCCCACACGCCAGCATCTGTCACCTCCCCACTTCCCTCCACTTGCGTAGATGTGGGGCTGAGCCCTGTGACTATGTGGCAGAGGTGTGAGATTCAGGGGTCCAATCTCAGGCTTCCTCTCACAGGCTCGCTGCTGACATATAGCCACAGACTTAGGGTCCCCGTCACACTCCAGCCCCACCTTGGCGGGGTGAGAAGGCCCAGCCTGTGGAGTCAGACCCACCTAAGGCTGAATCTGGGCTCTAACACATATCTGCCATCTCTCTGAGCCTCGGTTTCCGCAACTGTACGACGGAACACTTCATGGAGACTTGGGGAGTTCGATCCTATTATGTGTCAAACTGCAAAGCCTAGAAAACAGAACCTGGCACAGACGGCTGCCCCTGGGCCCCCTCCATGCCCTCAGCAGCTCCCTGGCTGAGAGCAGGCCCCAGGACCTAAGCTCTCCCCTTGCTCTTCCATCCAGATCTCGGCTTTTGCAGGCTCAGAGACCAGATAGTTTCAAATATTGTATTCTGCTGCTCAGAACTGACTGCTCCACACAGGCTGATTTGGAATTTGTAAAACATAGGTACCTGGGGAAAGGGTGGTATAGAATCAGTCATCCTTGAGGACCTACCACATGGCATTTGCTTTCTGTCCTTGAAACTGGTCTGTGTGTCTTGCTCTGTTACCCAGGCCTTCACAGGAACTGACTTCTGAAAGGTGCTCAGTGTAGGATGAACTGAAATCCCAGGGCCTTGTTGCCAGGTAACCTCGAGAGGCTGCCCCACTGGGAGATTTGGCCCCAGGACAGGGGGGTTGAGTCCTCCTTCGGGTCTGAAGTGAGATTCACCTGCTTTCCTGTCTACACTGGACATTCATTCCTCCCCTCCTAGCATCTGTTGTCTGCCCCCCCACCCCCTGTAATGCTCCTCTGGTCTTTCCATTTGCCTTTTCAGAGGCTTGTTCTGGTGCTGGCTGTCTCCAGACCAGCCCTGAGGCCTCTGGGGCATGGCAGCTTGGCTTTTTCCACCCTCTGCCTCCCCCAGCGCCTCTGATCTCCTAGGACACTCTGTTCCTTTGTCTGCCCAGCTGCTCCATAGTCTGATGTCATCCCCTGGATGGTGGGGCCAGAGAGCGGGGACTGGGGGCAGAACCTGACGAAGAAAGGGGGAGAATGAACACACAGCCGCAGAGCCATTCCCTCA